>NW_005842650.1:404421-432817 GCF_000455745.1 Alligator sinensis | reverse complement strand
GGGGCGCGCCCGGCCGCGGGCGTGGGCGCCCCCCCGGCCCCGCCAGCCAGCATCCCTCGCTGCTGCTGCAGAGCTGGCCACGGAGATGTGCAGCCAGCTGCATGCCAGCCTCCCCCTCCCCTGGGCAGCCGGCCGGGTGGCATGCGCACCCCGCATCACTTACCTGTAAAGCCCCCCGCAGAGGGGCACCCCTGCTCTCACCCCCTGACCCTGCACCTGGCTGCGCTGTGCCACCTGGGGCCGGCAGCAGCCCCCGCTCCCTCAGCCCCCAGCCATCTTCGCCAGTCCTGCCACACAGCCCCTAAGACCCACTTACCTCTAGGATCCAGGAGCGAAGGGCATAGCTCCGCAGTGATAGCACTTGCCCGCAAAGCCCCCTCTGCCCCCCAGCCAGCACACAGCCACCACCACCCTGCACCGCCGCAGACCCATGCAGCCGGTCGCGGGGCATAAGCAGCAGTGCAGTGGTGGCCACTGCATACAAGCCCCCCTTTCCACCCCCCGGCTGGGTGGCATGTATGTGGCCCACACACGGTGGTTGCCACCACACTGCTGCTGCTGTGCCCTGCGCCACTTGCCCACAAAGCTGTGCGGGTGGCCATGGGATAGTATTGCAGGGTGCAGTGGCAGAGTTGCGGTGGCAGTCTCCATATGCGAACCCTGTCAGGTTGGCCAGCGTGTGTGGCCCACAGAGTGGCACCCCTGCCCTCACCCGCTAGCCCTGCTCCTAAGAGTGGGCACAGAGGCACACTCCCCCGCTTCTTGTTCTACCTCCCAGCACCTTCCCTTTCCCCCACCCTGCCCCGCCCCTTCCCCCCACACACACTTACCTGCTGGGGGGAGTGTCTGTGTGTGCCTCTGTGTCTGCATGTCTGTGCCTGTGTATCTGTATCTTGAGGGCTGTTGTGAGGGGCATCAGCAGGGCTGTTGAGGCTGTGCGGGGGAGTGCGGGACACCAGCAGTGCTGGGGGGGCGGGGTCCTTTAATTTTTATCACGGATTTGGGGGTTTTAATCAGAGAATTTGCTATTTTTAATCAGAGAAAACCAGGATCCCTGGTTATCAGGCAGTGCCTTTGTGAAATCAAGAATTCTTCGTTATATCTAAATATACTAATTTGTGTATCCACATCCTAAGATAACCTATTGTGAGGTAAATGACAGTGTGGACTTAAGGCACATCAGGTATTCCACAGTAACTTCCTGAGAGCACACTTGCTTCACGGTAAATGTTAGATAGCTTTTCCCTTGGCGAAAGTGGAATAAGCTATCTCTCAACTTCCTGCACTGTAAGAATATGCACCCAGAGCCACTGACATACTACTCAGTGTAAATTTGCACCCCATCTTATTTAGTGGTAACATGTTCATGAGCCCATAGTCTTAAATGCACTGAAGCTTTGTCATTACCCAAGGAGAAGATGAACAAGGTATCTGGCTCCCTGAAATACTTTTTCCTTTCCAGGAAAAGCTCAATAGCTCTTAGCTACCAAGTGGAACCATATACATTCTGAAGTCCAACTTCTGAGTGGCCAGGGGATGGATGCCATATTCATAGATGCTAGGGTCAGAAGGGACTTCAACAGATCATCGAGTCCAACTCCCTGCCTAGGCAAGAAAGAGCGCTGGGGTCAGATGCCTATAAAGCCTTCTCTTAAAGACCCCCAAGGTAGGGGAGAGCACCACCTCCCTTGAAAGCCCATTCAAATTTTGGCCACCCTTACCGTGAAGAAGTTTTTCCTGATACCTAGCCTAAATCTGCTCTCTGTCATTTTGTGACCATTGTTCCTTGTTACCCCAAGAGGCGCCCTGGTGAACAGAGCATCTCTGATCCCTTGCTGCACCCCCCTAGTGAATTTGTAGGCGGCCACAAGATCACCTCTCAGCCTTCTCTTGCTGAGGCTGAAGAGGTCCAGGTCCCTCAGTCTCTCCTCACAGTGGTTCTCCTCTAGACCCTCTCAAGTCTATCAACATCCTTCTTGAAGTACGGCGCCCAAATCTGGATGCAGTACACCAACTGTGGTCTGACCAATGCCACATATAGGGGAAGTATCACCTCCTTGGTTCTATTTGCCAAGCGTCTGCTGATGCACGATAAAGTGCAGTTAGCTCTGCTGATGTCTTTCGTCTTACTGACTACTCGTGTTCATCTTGGAGTCCACTATAACTCTGAGATCCCTTTCCGCTTCTGTGCTGCTGAGAGGATCACTTCCCAGCCAGTAGGTGTGCTGGATATGTTTGCACCCTAGGTGCAGCACTTTGCACTTGTCCTTGTTGTACTGCATCCTATTGTGTACTGCCCACTTTTCTAACCAGTCTGCCTGCAATCGTTCCCTACCCTCTGGAGTGTGCACTTCACCCCACAATTTAGTATCATCCACAAACTTGGACAGAGTACACTTCATGCCCCCATCCAAGTCACTGATGAAGATACTGAAGAGTACAGGTCCAAGTACCAAACCCTGCAAGACCCCACTACTCACACCCTTCCAAGTCAATACCGACCCATCTACTACCACTCTCTGGGTGCGACTGCTAAGCCAATTTGCCAACCACCAGACCATGTAGATATCTATATCACAGCCTCTTAATTTATTTATGAGAATGGGATGAGATACCGTATCAAAGGCCTTGCTAAATGACATCCTGCACCTAAGCATTTTGTGAACCTGTCATAAAATGAAACCAGATTGGTCAGGCATGATCTACCTGCTACAAATCCATACTGGTCTCCCTGCTGCATTATTTTTCCCACTGGACTCCCCCAGATACGATCCTTCATAATCTTTTCAAAGACCTTTCCAAGGATGGAGGTAAGACTGACTGCAGATGGATGCCATATGGGCTGTGGGCCCCCAGGGCCTCCCTACCCATGCAGGTCCCCCTCCTACCATGCTGCCCTGCACCAGAGGCCCTGGCTTCCAGAGCAGCAGGAGCAATGGGAAGGAGCAGCAGCTGAGCAGGAGCCTGCAGACCACATATTAATGCCTTGTGGACCACCAGTTAGGCAGCCCTGTACTAGAGGATAAGCAATTCGAAGACGGATTCCTGAACTGAAATGGTATGGTTTTTCCTTTGTATATCATGTATTCATGCTCAACATGCATCAGTCTCTGCCTGACCTGATCTGAATAATTGCTACCATCAGTGACCTACCTAGGGTGGGCCCTTTCCCCTGGTGCTGCTTTATAGCGATGTGCAAGAATGCTGGCTGCTGGGGAGCCATGGCAGCAGTAGCCCTGGTGCAGGAACCTGTGCCACAGCAGCAGCAGCCTGGGTCTTTGAGTCTAGTAAAGCTTGAGCATTAGGCCTGGGAGCTGTGAGTGAGGATTGCTCTTACAGTTTTTAAGAATAGATTAGATAAACACTCAGAGCTGTAACTGGCCAGAACTTCACTGAGAGCACTCCACCCACCCTCTTTACCTGCTTTGCAGGGCTCTAGCTCTGGACAGCCCAGCAGTGGGCATCATACAGGAGCAGCTGCTGAAGTTGGATGCTGCTAGCGGGAGATGGCACCTCATTTTCTTTTTGCTGCAGACAACCCTGTCAAGTGGGCAAAAGGACTCCTGTTTTCAGCAGCAAAAAATGGGGTGTCATCTCCCCCCAGCAGCAACAAACTTCACCGCTGCTCCTATGCACTGCCACTCTTAACAGAACTACATTTCCCAGAACATCCTTCACTCACTGACACAGTCCTGTGCCTCTGCTGCTTGCTGCCAGGGTTAAAGCTGGAAAGGCAGGAGGAGAAAGAGCAGATGAGGTGCTGCCCTTGCTCCATTCTGGATCCCCACACCCTCTTTAGGCATTGCTTGTGGCTCACATCCAATTCACTCACCCACCCATCCTTATGCAAACACTTGTCTAAGATGGATTAGATATGGATCTTCCTACCTTGAGCAGGGGGGTGGACTAGATGACCCCCTGAGGTTCCCTCCAGCTCTATTTTTTTATGATACTATCACTTCTGATACATTTTCCTTGGCCAACAGAGACATTCAGATAGGGAAGGAGTCTGCAGTGGTAACTTTGGGTCTAGGTCTGAGTACAGACTTTCCAGATAGGAAAGAAAGGAGAGAAGGAACAGGAACATGTAGAAGAGAGGGTGATAAAAAACCATAGGGGTTCCTAATCCTTGAACCCAGAGTGAATCTGTTGGAACAAAAGTTTAGTCCCTATGATAAAATTCCAGGGACTGGATAGAAGACATTGCTTAGGCATCAGATTATCAAGAATTTCAGCTTTTTTTGAAAACTTTGTAGTTGGAAGTTCACTCAAGTCAGTCAATATCTAAACTAGAGGATTCCTTCTGGGTGTAAAAGAAAACTGTAAATATTTCTAATTAGCAGGAGCAAAGAGAATTGGTAAGACATTGAATGAAAAGTAGGATTTGCTTTATAATTTGAAATCAAGGATTTTTCATATACAATTTTTACAAAGAAAGCTCAAAGGAAATGCCTTCAGCAGTTATTAAAACAGTTAAGTACAGCTAGTTTATGCTTACTTGTAAAGGTTATAAAACACTTACATGTAGAGCATTTATTATCATTCTTACCACCTGAACACTTATATTTTTACATTGCAGGCTTTGCATGTACTCTGAATTTATTCAGAGGAAATAAAAATATAGTCTACCAAGACAAATGCTTTCCTACCTTCCTGCCACTTCCAAATGGTTATGGTGTGTTCAGGATCCAGCCCTACAGAGAGAAGAAGTTTGCCCGTGGCACTGAAACTGACTGAACAAACTCCCTTTGAATGGTAGCATCTCAGTACAGACAGTGTCTGTTTGCTCATGGCATCCCACACGTGGATAGAAGGAGCTGTAGCTAAACAAATATAAAAACATCAGTTATTTGTTATATATTTAAACTGTATCAAATGTTTTTGGTCCTGAAAGCAAAAAAGGTTTTTAGTACTAAGAAAATTAAAGTGGTTTGGTTAAAAAGGAAGATATTGGCCTCTACTTTATAAACTGAATTTCTGTGAACAAAATCACTAGAGGCAAGTTATGTTGTCCTACTTAGACTTTGTGACTAACCCCTCTCTCCAACTGCTGCTTGACTTTAGAAACACAGCAGAGCCCCTTATATTGGCAGTCCATTCTTCCTTTTATCCCCAGGCCACATATAGACATTCAGTATCTCCTTGGAGACTCACTGCTCTCCCACTAGAAACCAAGAATGTACAGATGTTCAGGATTTTTCTCATAGAGCAAAAATGGCCACTCCAGGAAAAAAGATAAACTAGGAACAACCTTGGTTAAATCTCTCCCAAGATAAATTCTCCTGGGAATTTGAATACCTGTACATGTTCTTTTCTGAGAGAAGCCACAACATGATTCTCAAGCAACCCAGAGTGCTTTGCTCCTGTTCCCCTCAGGGAGACCATACCACTCGCTATACTCTTGCTGCTTCAGCTGAGCAGAGAACAGAATATGCCCCTTCATAATCCCCACATCATGTTACACGGAAACAGACTAAATCTGAACAGTCTGGTTCAGTCAATTGGGCTGCCCTGTGCACTGCTCTCATCTGTCTCCAGGTAAACTGAGGAAGCCAGCAGAGCACTAAAATGTGTTCCCAGGCACCCCATGACACAGCAGCATCAGCATTGCAAGCTCTCTGCTCTTCAGGAACTCAGCATTTGAATGTCTGTTCAGATGTCTCCAGGTAAATTGTCTTGGCCTGATCCACTAACTTAGAAACTTAGAACTCTGAAGCACATGTTCTCTAGATGTTTGTAGCTTGTCAATAATGTAATATCTGAGTGGGGTTTTCAGATGAGATTTCTACAAAAAAATTAAAGGACAAAAGCAAAGTCTCTATTTCTCCAACATGACCATCAGTCTAAAAGTGCAGGCTACACACAGCAGTACATCAGCTGAATCATTGGCTAGTTTATCAATGTAGAAGAACAAGGGTATGTTCTCTGTGTGTGTTATTTCAGTTGAAAATTCTTTAAGATGCAAGAGTATTATTATTATTTGCTATTTCTAGAACAGAAACACCTGGGCTCTGCAGAAATCCCAAAGATCTATGTATCACTTGCAATCTGTGTAGTGCTAGAATGAGGTTGTAACCATGATGGTCTAGGAAAAATGCGAGAGGCTGTGTGTGTGGATGACATTTTATTGGACCAACTGTAGGGCTGAGAAAGACAAAGACAAGCTTTCAAGTACAAGTGCCCTTCATCAGGTTTCCAAGATTGATGCAGATACATTAGGCCTAAAGAGTAACTGAAACAAAGGTTTGTGTAAAACTCCCTACTGTAAATAAAAACAGGATACAAAAGAAATTATCAGGTTGCCAACAGATAAGAAAGATGCATTAAAAACCTGGTAAGTGGAAGAGCAAGACTGTTTAGAAGGGTCATTATCACCTGTGAAGTGCAGAGATTAGTAAATATCACCATAGATTATAACAGGCCATGAAATCATTACCTATGTTAAGTCCGGGGTTCTTATTGTCCAACAGGCTAATTACTTTGTTACTTTGTTCACAGGCTTGTCTTTTGAAAGTTTCCCTGGAGCATGAAAACCTCAAGGTTAGACTGTGAAAAATGTTCTGCCTGTGTTCTAGTGCCTCTGTCCATTATCTTTTTTCTGTGATCGTTCATTCTGGTGCTTAGTTCTTGTCTGATTTCACTCATAGTTTCCATCAGGGCATTTGGTGCACTGAAATCCTTGCCTCTTGCAATCTGTGTCTAGAATAATGAGGCCCCAAACCAGACTGCATGTGAGATTTTTTTTAAATGTCCTTATAATTCAAAAGTCCAAGTCTACTTGAAAATCAATAATAATCTTCACAAAAGGTTAAACTGCTCACAAAACAGTCAGGCTTATCTAAGGGTGGAAATAGATGTTACCTTTCCTCACCTTTAAACTGCCAAGCAAACAGATATCCATACCCCTTGTCACACCATGAACGCCCAAAATTTGTGGCTGTGCCACAGATGGTAATAGATTGTAAAAATTTTTAGCGACGGATATCTGTTTGCTTTTGTGGCAGGAGAGTGCAGGCAGCACAGAGCTGCCCATGCTCTCCAGACACTCTGGGCAGGTACTCTGGAGGCTTGCGGGGCCCAATCCTGGGCACCCTTATGATTCCTAGGCAGTACTGGGCCTCAAGTCCCTAGAGCTCCTGCCTGGCTTTCACCTCTTACAGAGAATATAATGTGGTTCCAGAAACTATATAGGTTTATTAAAAAATATTTAAAATATTAATATTTTTTCAAATATTAAAAAAATAGAGTAGTTCTATGGGGAAGATGGAAGAGAAAGAGTTGTTCCCAGGCAGAAGTAGCTGGAGTTACTTATATACAGCAGTAGAGAAGTTCCTCCTGAACTCTTATGGACAAATACCTTATGGTTGCCTTTTACATAGGAGATGTGAGTTGGGGAAAAGCTCCTTTGTGTTTTTCCTTCCAGCCCCAGAACAACCACAATTTGACATATCCCAAAAAGTCAACATACATTTTAAAGTTTCACCATGCCTCTGCACAGTTAAATATTTTTAGTAAAACATAGAAAATATCAGATTCAGTGTGTACATATGAACATACATTTATGCATCTCTGTGTCAGATGTATGACAAACAACATTACAATGACTACCCAACAATGAATGCACTCACACATGATGGTGATGGATCCTTAAGTTCACAGTTAAACATTTTTTTAATTAAAAATAGCTCAGTCAAGACTGTCAAAAGACCCAAAATGATGCATCACAAAATTGAACTGACATCACAATCATTTTGGATCACTGGGAGTATTTGCAAGACAATCATACAGTATATGTAAAGGGTGATTGCTTTATTCACTCAGTCACCTAGGCCTCCTCAATTGAATTATATAAAATAAATGCTAGCTGTCAGCCCCAATAACTTCTGTCAAAACTGCATGCCTGTACAGGTATGCTACAGTAGCAATATGGTGTTAGGAATAGTTTATCATTGGGCAGCAAGGAGGGAATACGTTTCAGCAAAAATAGCTTTAACATTTTTAGCAGATTGATTTTTGGTAAAAGAAATGTTCTACTCTTACATTTTACTGAACTATTGTAGGTTATGTTCAGTACTGAGGCAATACTATGATTGATATAGGATTTTAATAGGCTTCAAATATTTTCACATAACTTATTGCTCTATAATTATGTAGAAGACCACTAAAAGCCTAATTATACCTGAAGATGTTAAAATTTTATTTCCCTTACCTGACATATCTGCTGAGTCTCCTGTAATGGAAAAGCAGCAGAAAAATAATTAGACCAAGAATAAAATAAGTGCTAAAGAAATATATGCTACATAAAGCGTAATTTCTTAACACACACCTTGAGGTCATCTATTTGTATTATTGCAGCCCCAATACTGCTATTATCATTAAAGTTGAACTATTATTGATGTTTAATGTGTAAGTGTTTAAAGTCATGTCATAAAGTACAAATAAGTAGGATTAATATTTTGTGTTCAATTGTTTGATCATTTTGAGTTACAGAATATAAAAATGTCCTTGGGTTTATAGTCAGGTCTTTCTTGGCTAAATCTCTAAATGAGAAGCATATTTTTCATGTTTCTGGCATGAAAAAAAATCAATTGCCATCTGAACACAAATAAAAATTGGGCTTGGGTATTGATAAGCAGCCTGATCCTAAAAAGTGTGGACTACCCTCAACTTCCATATTTCAGTAGGAAGGGTGAATTATCAACATTATAAAGGATCTAACCCAAATTAGAGAAATAGCTAGGTATTTTGCATGATATTGATGATGATAAATTCATACAGTATATAGAAACTGATCTCAAATTTATTTCGAATGCAATTTACAAAGACTCCACTGTGATACCACTGAAACTTGAAAATCCATTAAAATAATATTTCTGCAAATCTTTGTAGACTGCATTATGTTGAAACTATATTGATTCAAGTTATAGAGTGGTTACAAATAACAGTATCAATTAAACATATGCATATGACTTTAGTGCCTGTTCAAATTTAGAAACTGTTCTGATGAGAAAACATCTTGATTTTATTTCATTTTTTAAACTTCCTTTTCTCCTTTCAAATTCCTGGCATTATTTACATGAAAATGGTTTTATTTCTAAGGAGTCATTAGATCCTGGTCTTAATTGCTCAATGCAGGGTATAAAACAAACACCAAGCAGAAGTCATCCTGTTACAGAGCACAATTATGTGACACACAAACATGAAGTGCCCTGAGGTTCCTTGTGTGTATAAAAAAGCATAGAAGAACATGAAATAAGCCATAAGAATCTGCATGTGGCAGCATCTCCTATTCCAGAGGGGTAAAAATAGAATCAGACAATAAAGAAATAAAGAGGATCAAATGACCCAGGGGCAGCAATAACTTTTCATGTGAATATTCTTGCCAATACATCGTATGTGAAAAATGTCCAGATAAAACTCCATTTAAATGTTTTTCAAAAGTTTTGCATGAAAGAGGTGGGAAAATGAGAAAAGCCCAGAAATACAGAATTATGACTGCCAGATCACTTGTGGGAACCATGCTATCAATCAATGAGAAAATGTTTATTTCAATTATGCAATTATGCAGCTACAGTAAATGAACTCTACTTGTTTGGGTTTTTTTGAAGTAACACACTGTTACTAAAAATGCTGAGTTGAAAATCACATACACTGCACTGCTACAAAATGCTACAGAAACTGAGGTCTGGCAGAGGACACGGCATTTAGAATTATCTGCAGAAAAATAATAAATCTACTTATGTTAAACAAATCTGTCCTTTACATTTTGTTGGGTCTAAAACATGCACTATTCATTGCTAAAAATATTCAAATATATGCAACATCAGTTTGAACTGTGCAAATAACCAAAGCTTTTGTCGTGCTGTATTGTGTAGACTCAGCAGTGTTGATTTAACAATGTGGCTGTAAGGTGTTCTTTGATTTGGTGAATTTACGTGTCAATTTTAACTTTATTTTGATACCTTTTTAATAAAGCCTAGATTCTCATTGCATTGGCTCTGTTTAGACGATTAGCAACATTTAATATGAGTACGCTAGTTATAGAGACTAAAGACCTTGCTGGGTGGGATAAATGCACTACTAGTTTAAAAACTCTTTCTACTTAAGATAAAAAACAGGGTCTTTTATTGAAATGTTTTTCACTTCTCTCTCTTTTTATTAATAAATAATTATTGAGATTATTAGAAAGACTGGACAAAATGATGATGTCCTAAAACAAGTTGGATATTAAGTAAAAGCACAGATGAACTCAGATGAGGCTCAACATTTCCAAATTTTCTCTTTGAAAATACTTCAAACGAAAAATAATCTTTGCCTATTGGTGGCCCCTCCGTAATTTTAGTTTAATTTGATTAAATTACATTCAAACAAAAAAATAAAGAGGACAGGTAACTGAGTAACACTCATGCAAATGGAGATAGCATAATCAAATAATCTCTGTGTTTGAACTCAGATGACCCTAACATGCTTATATGTTAATTTCTTTTTTTTTTTTAAATACAAACATACCTACTTGGCCAGTTGCCACAATGTTGATAAATTTGGGGTGCTGATTTACAGTGAGGCACAAAATATCATCATTATGTTCCTGGTAAAAAGACTGAGAGCCTACAATCAAAAAATAACAACATAGTGCTTGTTAAAATATATATACATATTTGACATTTTAAATCTTTTTAATGTTTATTAGCAAATGACATAATGCTGATTTCATAGTCCAAACAAAAAAATTGAGAGTCAGGGACCCCTATGAGTACTCATCCTCAATCTGATACACCCCTCAGTGAGGCTAGACAAGGTCCTTAAATTCTCTGCCTCATTCTCCTATAAGAAAATTTAAATAAGGGTCAAATTTGTCCCCAAAGCGACTTTAGACTTCATTATTGTTACATTAGCAACAAAAAAGGATCACAAATAGTTGTTTTCTTATGCAGCTGGGGTGCTGTTTGATGATTAGTGGACACATCTACATGATATGCTACTTTGCAGTGGTTACTGCACAGTAGCCCCAGTGAATGCCTTTTAAGTGACACTACTGCACAGTAGCCTAACACTACTGTGCAGTAACGTCTTGGCATGGTTTTTGCCATGCAATTGTACTGCACAATCAGCACCTCATGTAGATGCACCTAGCTGATATTACATGGATCTGACTACTAGGACTCTTCTAGATATTCAGGTAAAGGTGTGATAGGATCTAATGTGCACGGCAGGTGGCGTGATTGTGGGATCCAACATGAGATCCTATCATGCTTTATTCTGGTGTAGGGGGAGACTCATCAGGTAATGGGGCTCCCACCTATAGGGGTGCACTACACACTGCAGCAGCTGGGAGTCCAGCAGCTGAGTGGACTCCCAACCATGGTGCCACCCCATGGGCTGCTGTGGATTGGAGTCGCTTGAAACACTGCCACTGATGGGAGTCTCTCATCAGCTTACAGGACTCTTACCCCTGGGAGCCCATGGGATGGTGCTGTGGCTGGAAGACCCCATAGCTGTTGCCACTACAGTGCATGGTGCACCCCCGCAGCTGGAAGCTCCATCAGCTGATACAGCTCTTAGCCATGGGGGGCATAACTATGCTACACATGCAAATTAGAGCTGGATAGAAAACAGCTATAAAGTTAGTACATGTTTTCCTGCTCTAACTTTATATAGCTGGATGGACCTTTTTATGGTGTGATTGTTAATTTGCATGTGTGGCCTGTCTAAATTAATTATGCAATTAACTAGGTAATTGCATAACACATGTAAGGTGTAGAGGGGGCCCCAGTCTACCTTTTTATTTTTCTTCCTCCAAAAAAGCCATAAAAATTGCACTTATCTTATTCAAGAGGACAATTTATAAACTGGTTCCCTTCAGTCTTGACTTTTATACTTGAATTTTTGTACATGTGAAACAAATACCAAATTAGAATTCTTGCAGCTCAGATTGTATTTTGGGGTTTTTATTGCTTTGAACCCTTTATGTTCTTTCCCTTTTGTTTGAGTCTCCTGTGGGACTTTGTAAAAGCAATAGGAATTCAAGGTCTTTATCTGTAGTTATAGACTTATTTTTTCTTAAAGTTGAGCCTGAAAACATGAGGTCAACTTATAAATTAAGACGTTATGGTATATATAAAACAGTTGTGAAAATGAAAATCTATAAATATAATTCTAGTGCACCCCACTTTAGAAAACAGTTCTGAAAACGTTCTATGTACTATACTAAAAATACATGTAATAAACTTTACATTTGAAAAATAAAATAAAATGAGTGATGTATTTATAATAATGTATAATGCACAGTAAATAATGCATCTGTCAAAAGCATAGTAAATCAGTGTACAGAAAAAGTGCAATGGAAAAATTACCTTAGAACATTCATACACATGCTAAGTAAATATATCTTCTGTGTCTTTAGTCAAAAGTCAAAATATATTTTTAAGCAGTTCAGTCTTCTTAAGTGAACATTTTTCAAGGTAAAATGCTCTAAAAGATCAACCTAGCTGGTAACTTATATACTTATTGAGCATCCACTATATAGGAGGCTGATTGACAATATGTTGTAATCAAATTTTTCCTAAGTGAGATGTTCTGACAGATGACACCATATTTCCATTTGATAAAAAAAATAGATGGCAAAGAATAATATGAATCATAGCTGATACACAGAGACACTAAGTGCTGTGTCACTTAATGGTCACAAAAAAGCAATTTTCCTAACACAGAAAGGAAATAGAGTAAGAAAATATATGCCAAAACAAACACTGTTGATTGTAAGCAACTGTTCTTTCCTTTCTGATAAAGGGACACACTTAAAGATCACAAATTTACTAGTAACACATCTGTAGATAGAGATAAAGCTTTTTTTACACATAAGCTAAAGATATGACAAGATATATGTAGTACTAAGATACTGTAATATTTCTGTGCAGTATTGACCTGATGGTGCTTTACAGACTTGAATCACTGAATAAATCATCTGTATTTTCAAACTACAAATAATAGTAGAGAATCACAAACCCTATAAAAGGCTTAGTCTACTATGTAGCATTGACAATGAAGGCAATGAGTATAAACATAAGGTATAGAAAAACTGAAAGATGAGACACTAGTTCAAAAATGGAAATTAAAAAAAATAGACAATATAAAAATGTTAAAACCTTTGTAAAGTATTCCTAAAATAGGTTTTCTGTAATATATGGAAAATATGATGCTGCTGTGCAACATGAAAACATTCTATTGGAGCTTCATATGGACAATATGCATAGCTAAATAATGTGACCACTGAAACACATTTACATGTTCATGTCTTATTTAAGAAAAGTCAGTGGAAATGATCATAACAAATTAATTTATATTCTGCCTTCCTTTTGAAAAAGCACAAATGAACTACAGAAGCCTTCACTATACACGTCATTTACCCAAACTTGTTCAAGATACATTCCAATACATGTTTCATATGCCTATCATTTTGAACTAGTTTAAGAGAAAATTCCTTGCAGAAATGTGTAAATCATAAAAGTTTTAAATTTAAAATCAAAATGTAGCCTTTTAGGATTTATGAGAAATAAAATTTTACTTCACGCTAGTTTCCGAGGGCATAACAGAAGCTTTAAAGTTTAATTTTACTTTTGACATTCCTCTTTAACCAAAGATATGGCTTAAAATAAATATTAAAGCAATTTAAAAAAAAATGACACAGTAGCAGTGATTCCCTCATTTCTCCTGACAGAGATTCTAAAAGAGCAACTATACTATAGAAGGCACCATGGAAGACTGATGTGCATCTTACAGGGTTGGCACAGCATAAAAATGGGAAGTGATAGTCTCTCTTATATTATAGTTTCTTTGGTAGTACATTGTTGTCAGCAGAGAACATGAACTTTTTTTTTTAAATAACCCTCCTCCCCCCCCAATTCCTGTACACAGGAATGGAGGATAAGAAGCCCTACTGAGTTTCAGAAAGCTAATATTGCAATAATTGGATTCTTACCTCCTTCCAAACACTGTTACCACAGGGATTTGTTAAGATCTATTTTTTACACAGTATGAATAATATATATCATATACCCTTTGACTGTACTTATTTTAGCTAGATTTCCCTCCATAATTGAATTTTTTCAATATTCATAACACATAAATTCATTCTTCCAGATAGCTCTCTAAGATTTAAAGTATACTGATTATCACATGGACTGTTGGCTGAATGTGTGAAATATAAAAATATTACCAGTTTATCCTACCTGTTGCCACATTATAGAGAATTCCAACAGATGCTGTATGATAAATTATATCAGCACCATCATTCAGATAGTGCACATTGTTCCTGCAGTCCTTGCCTCGGTAGCCAAATACCAGCTCCAAAACTAGGTCCTAAAAACAGATTTAAGCATGTTAAGTACTTTAGAAAAAGGATTAAAGATTTCATAGTGCTTTATTTTTAAAAACACATTTTTAGTTGCCTATACTGCCAGGGGAAAACACCTTTTAGGGATACCCAAAAACATCAGGATTGATCAACTTTCTATGGCACCAGGGCACCTCACACTTATCCCTTGTTCACTTTATCCTATAATATTCTTTGGATGTTATGAGAATTTTATTCTTTTATATATTTAGACTAGAGACAGCCTAGAACAGTGACTCTTGGATTAGGGTGCTGGGGCACCTTGGGGTACTATGAGATCCTTTGAAGGGTGCATCAGGAAGTATGATTAGATAAGCAGATAAGGAAAGGCTCAGCCTCCAGGTGTGAGGAGATAAGCAGATTGGGGCAGGCTCAGGATCTTCCTGCCTGGCCATTTCCCCATCCCCACTGCCTGGTCCCCTGCAAAGGGATTGTAATAAATCAATTAGTTCTTGAAATGGGGTGCTGCTCAATCCACAAGTTATGGAGGGTGCCTCAAGTCAAAGGAGGGGTACCTTGAGTCTAAAAAAGTTTCTGGGTCGGCCTTGAAGGCTAAGTACAGACAGTCAAGAAACCCGAGGCTGAACTGATTCAATCTTGGCAGATTAATCTAAACTGCATAGATTGAACCTATAGGTAAGTGAACAGACATTTACTTTTGATTCTGGAAATGCAGTCACATGCCTGCAGTGGTCCAGAGTCCCTGCTCAGCTGGAGCAGACACCTTGAGCCAAAACTAGCACACCCATGCTGCGAGGGGTGGTTTGTCGGGGAGGTGCAAAGAATCCTGGGATACTGGGGGAATGAATTAACTTGAATCTGGAGGGAATCTGGGACAGAAGTTCAATAAACTGATTTAACCTAAATCAGTTAGGTCTGATAATACATCCATCCAGGTTCATTTTAAACTGGTTTTAGCCATCTTGAAAGTAGTTTATGTGCACTGAACTTCTGCTGTGTTACAGATTTGAGTTGGTTTCTGATCACTTATACTGGTTTATGTGTAATTTCTGTCCCTAGCCAAATAATACAACTCAGTTAATTAAATAAATACTGAAGACCTGGACAAGTGACATGCTTAAATGGTTTGTACACCAATGTAAATTACATGGAGGTAGCTTCATGAAGCATGACATTATTGCAGCCACTTGATATTAGGTGACAGGGAGGCAGGTAACAGCTCACTGTTCTTAAGCAAAGTTCCACTTTGGAGTGGAACTGCACAAATGCCATCAATGGCAGGATAACGGCCCCTGGTAGATGTTTACCCCTGCTTCTCTGAGATTGAAAAAGTTGCCCCAGGTTAAGGGTTTACATCATCTGTCCATTTTTTTTTGTTTTGTTCTGTTTTTTACACCACTATAAAGTCCAGTTGCACCACTGTAATACATCAGGTGTTCTGGTCCTAAATCAATCAGTTTCGTTCACCATATTCCCTTAGATTGAAACTGTCATGCTGAGAGAGCACCTAGACAAGAACGGGAGAGAACTCGTACACATTTATAAATTTGTTCAGGGAAAGTTACTGTATTTCTAGGAATTTAAAAGTAAAGATATTTTAGTTTAATGACCTACTGGTAGTATAGTACAAAGCCATATGAAAGATGAGTTCAGATTGAATTTGATCTTTTATTGATACACTATAGTTATCCAAGAGGGACAATGTGCACCTCAGAAGGAGAATATGATGCTTCTGTAACTGATAAGCTTTGAAAAAAGTTGTGTTCAAGCACGTTTGTGGGGGAGATGGACAAGAGACTTTTCAGAGGTCAAGAGAGAAATGAATCTTTTCCCCAAAATGAAATTTGCTGCTGTGAACATACACATGAATAAATATTTTTATCCAACTAATTATTGATTTAATTGAGAAGCACTTCACATTTTTTTTTGCAGAAAATCACAAGAAAGCCCATGTGATTATAGGATGATTAAACTAGAAAGCTTTAATCTTGGCTTTCCTTACCTCTATAGGTCTCTTTTTTTTGCCAACGTTATTTGTTTGAAGTTTTTCAGGCTGTGGCAGTGCCCTACTAACTGGTGGTCTGAAATAGAGAACTGTGAATAAGAAAAGGCCGTCTGTCACCCATTCCATACCAAATCAGTATCTTCTAAACTCATACTGGATAAGGAAAACAGTTAAATTCATGTTGTTTCACTGGCTATTACATACAAGACCACTGTAATAAGAAAATCTTTTTTTTTGATTGCATAAACATTACAAATTGTATTCATTAACTTAAGAAGTTTTTGACTGGTTTCCACCTACCTATTAAACAATTTTGAAGTCTTGTTTTCCACTAAGAAAAAGCCAAACATTCTTAACAATAGATTCTTTCTTCCTTCTTAGTGCAAAAATTAGTGTTACATGAAATTTTGAAGCTTGTGCTCACAATCTAAACCAGTTAAGGTTGTTTGTTCTCTCCAGCTCAGTTTCCTTCAATAAGCGCTAGAATCCCACATTTCTTCCTAAAATCATGAGAACCTCTGATATGTCCTACATGCCTGTCAAAGTTCAAGCCAGTTCTTATCTGAATAAAACTAGTGATCAAAAAGGTCCGTTCACATCTAACCTACCACCCCGCAAATGTATCATTGTTACTTATCGTACATAGTATAGTTCTCACTAATCTAAGAAGTCTCAAGTAATAGTTATTTATTACTTTTATTGAAAAATGATAGAAAGATAATTTGATACAAATGTATTTTTTTTAAATAGTTATATTTTATATTCATAGTATCATAGTATTTAGGGTCGGAAGGGACCTAAACAGATCATCAGGTCCGACCCCCTGCCCCGGGCAGGAATGGTTTCCAGGATCATATCCCCCCAGCCAAATATCTGTCCAGCCTCCTCTTGAAGACCCCCAAGGTAGGAGAGAGCACCACCTCACTTGGGAGCCCATTCCAAAGCCTGGCAGCTCTAACTGTAAAGTAATGTCTCCTGATGTCCAGGCTGAACCTTCTCTCTAACAATTTGTGGCTGTTATTCCTAGTAACCCCGGGTGGTGCCTGGGGGAACAGAGCCTGCCCAAATGCCTACTGGTCCCCCTTGGTGAGTTTATAAACTGCCACCAGATCCCCTCTCAGCCTTCTCTTGTGGAGGCTGAATAGCTTCAGACCCTTTAGCTTCTCTTTGTAGAGCCTGCCCTGCTGCCCCTTGACCATGCAAGTGGCCTTCCTCTAGACCCTCTCAATGCTAGCCACATCCCTCTTGAAGTGCGGTGCCCAGAACTGGACGCAGTACTCCAACTGTGGCCTAACCAACGCTGCATAGAGCGGAAGGATCACCTCCCTGGACCTGCTTGTGATGCATCTATAGATGCACGAGAAGGTGTGGTTAGCCTTACTGACCACTTCCTCGCATTGGCGGCTCATGTTCATCCTGGAGTCAACAATGAGTCCAAGATCCCATTCTGCCACTGTGTTGACAAGAAGGGTGTTCCACAGCCTATAGGCATGTTGCTGGTTCCTTCTCCCTAGATGCAGCACCCTGCACTTGTCTACGTTGAATTCCATCCTATTCTCATCCACCCACCTCTGTAATTTGTCTAGATCTAACTGGATTCTGTCCCTCCACTCCAGTGTGCCCACCTTGCCACACATCTTGGTGTCATCAGCAAATTTGGACAGCATGCATTCCACACCCACATCCAGATCACTGATAAAGATGTTGAACAGTACAGGCCCCAGGACCAAACCCTGGGGGACTCCACTGCCCACATCCCTCCAGGTCGTAAATGACCCATCCACCACCACTCTCTGGGTGTGACCATCTAGCCAATTTGCCACCCATCTGACCATGTAGGAATCAATGCTGCAGTCATCAAGTTTCTTTAATAGAATGTGGTAGGAAACAGTGTCAAAGGCCTTCTTAAAATCCAAGAAGATGACATCCACAATAATGCCCTCATCCAGGGACTTTGTTACCTGATCATAAAAGGAAACCAGGTTGGTCAGGCAGGACCTGCCCTCAATGAACCCATGTTGGTTGCCCCTGAACATTACCTCCCCTGCTGGGCCCTTGCAGATGCGCTCCTTGATAATCTTCTCAAAGGTCTTCCCAAGGACCGAGGTAAGACTGACTGGCCTATAATTGCCGGGGTCCTCCTTTCTCCTCTTCTTGTAAATGGGTACTACATTGGCCCTCTGGTACCTGGCCAGTGCTCCACAAGCGCTCATAGAGCCATGCCAGTGGCCCCATTATGACCCCTGCCACTTCCCTCAGCACCCTCGGATGAAGAGCATCTGGACCTACTGATTTAAAAATGTCCAGCCCCTCCAAAAGTTCCCTAACTAGGTTGTCCCTGACCCTAGGCATGGCAATGCCCTGCCTGGGTCCGTCCACAATTCTAGTGGGGGAAATGTCCAAGTCCCTGTTCAGGAATATGGAGGCAAAGAATTTGTTAAAGAGGTCAGCTTTTTCATTTGCTGCAATCCCCAGTTTGCCAAGCCTATCCTGTAGGGGCCCCACGTTTCCCGGTGCCTCCTTCTTACTTCCTATGTATTTGAAAAAGGACTTTTTATTATCCTTAATTCTGGTCGCTAGCCCTAGCTCCATCTCTGCCTTGGCCTTTCTAACAGCTTCCCTGCAGTTCTGAGCAATGGAGGTGTAATCCTCCTTCATAATAGCCCTTTGCTTCCATTGTTTGTACGCCTCCTTTTTTGCCCTTAGGCATCCCTGGATGCCTTTGCCGAGCCATCGGGGCTTCTTAGCACTCCTCCCCCCCTTGGTACACATTGGGACTGACTCCCTTTGAGCTCGGAGGATCTTCTCCTTGAGGAACAACCACCCATCTTGGACTCCCATCTCATTAAAGCTCTGAGACCCCAATGCCTCTCCTACTAACCTTCTTAGCTTACAGAAGTTGGCCCTCCTGAAGTCAAGGATCTCTGCCTTGCTGCTTGCTTTCACCACCCTGTGCTGGATAGTAAATTCCAGCAGGCAATGATCACTGTTGCCCAGGTGATCGAGTACCCGCAGACCCCTCACCAGGTCACTGCCTGTGGCCACCAAGTCCAGCAAGGCATTTCCCCTGGTGGGACTATGCACCTCCTGGGTTAGGTGGAGGTCCTGTATCCTGGCTAGGAACCTACATGAGTAGTTGAACCTGGGTGACTGCTCCTCCCAGGAGATGTCCGGGTAGTTTAGGTCACCCATGCCAACCACATCCCTTGACTTTATAGCCTCTGTGAGCTGACCTGAGAATTCCAGTTCCAGCTTGTCCCCCTGGCGAGGCGGTCTGTAGTAGATGCCCAATTGTAACCACGTAACCAAACTGTAATCAGCATGCATAGTTTTACTCACTGGTCAAGTGCATACATGTTTAAAACTCCTGAAAATATATACTTTATTGACAAAAGTTAGGTAAATATTGCTACTCACTTTGCAAGAGGATAGGGGTCTGATTCTAGATAAAAACATTTGTCCAGCTAAAAAAAAATCTTCTAAATAATCAGCAAAAAACCCTCCAAAACACTCCAGTATTGCCATATTTTCTCATGTACACACCCCCCAAAATATAATACACATCTTGTTTTTGAAAGGCAGAATGCAGAAAGCAAGATGTTTCTACTCAGTTGCTTACTACAGAGAAGCAGCTTGGGAGAAGAATCTGCTAACTGTGTTCACTGCTTTTGATCTCTGAGAGTTAGGTGCAGATTTTCCTATCACTCTTGCCTATAACCAGACAGAAACTATTCTTGCACACTATATTTTACACACTAACATCTCCAGCAGCTGGTTTTTAGGAAAAAGTGTGGGATATATGTGAGAAAACATGGCAATTCAAAACTGGGGTTAAAAAAATATTTTTGTGAAGTCTACATTATCCAACTTAGCTAAGGAATCCTCCATTGGTATAATGACCAAGGTCTGGACATAAGCAGCAGCATCTTTGTTTTTAAATTTTTCTATATCCTTTTCCCAATAGAATGCATTTTGTCTATTATAGCGCTTTGTATTTGGGGTGATAATTTCAATCACTATTGTGGAATATGCTTCAAACTCTTTCCATAAATCAACAGACTGTATAGTAGGGCTGTGAGAAGTTTCGGGTGCTGATTCAATTTGGAAGAGATTCTGTAGCATGAACCGAAGTAATGTAACTAATGTTAACATAAAGTATAATAATAGTGAAATGTAACCATGTTAGTCTTGTCTGTAAGCAACTTGATGACTTCATTTTGTATCCTCTGCTTGACATAAGTAAATGAATTCTGCATGGCCTTTATGTATGAGTGTGTGTGAAAGGGTAAATGGTGAGAGAATGGCATAAAGAATAGAAAAAAAAGATTTAACTGTTTATGTAAGCAACAAGGTGCCAAATGTGTAAGTTACCAGTCAGTAAACTAATTAATAAATGGCTGAAGAATCCCTTTGAGGCCTACAGCACAAAGGAAATAATGAGAGGGAGGAATGCACACATCCTGCCAAATGGGCAGCAAGAGCACTCCAAGGCTGAGATACCAACTTTGATGACTAAAATGACCTCGGGCTGAGATGAGCAGAAAACGTATGAGGAACAACTCCAAAAACAGAAACTGGGTATGAAAAACCCCAAAGTGCTGAAGCAAAGAATACCAATCCCTATAAAAGAGGACTTAAAAAATGCCAAGTTAGGTGAGTCTCTCTCTCAACCTGACTCCAAAGCTGCTATCTCTGGACCTTTCTCTCTCTCAATAAGGCCTGGGCCAGCCACCCAGTGCTATTATTAAACAACTGCTGCTGGTAACTATAATGTCTGAGTGGAATGGTTGTTTTGTGTTTGTGTGAGCCTGTGTGTAATGATGTGCATGATGATCTGTGTGTGTCTATATAAGTGGTGTGTCTGAACCTCTATGTCTAATTCATGTAATCAATAAACATGGCATTTTGCCTTACCCCCTTTATAAAGTCTCGCTCTTGATTTGGCAATTAAAATTTAAAGTAACAATCTGACCCGATTTGGTGGCCAAATCCCCATCGAATCAGGGGACCAATAAAAAGGTCCAGATCGATTCAAAGCTCTCTGAATCTTTGGAAAAGATTCGGAGAACTTTTATGATTTGGGCAGTCCCCGCCCGCTGCAGCAGGGAGCTGGAGCTGGACTCGAAGCTGGGAAGTAGGGGGTGGGGGGGGCTGGAGAAGGGAGAAGGGGACCATGGGGGGACCCCCACCAGGCCCCATCTCCTGCCTGCTCCCCTAGCCCCACCAATCCCTGCCCCTCCTATGGCTGCCCTGCTTGCCCCAGCTCCCAGTGCTTTAAAAAAAAGCCCCACTCACCAGGTACTGCTGGGTCGGGGGGCAATCTCCACTGCCTCCTACTGCTCCACGTTGTGTGGGGGGCTCTGCACAAGCCCCACAACCCAACCCCTGCTCTCCCAGCTCCCGCATGGCTGCCCTGCCCACTCCAGCTCCCAGCCCTTTAAAAAAAAAAACACCTCCAAAACCCCCAAGCTCACCAGCTCCTGCAGCAGCCTCGGGGCTTCAGTGGACTCATAAAGAGTCCCCCACATAACACAGGGCAGTGGGGGGCAGCAGGGATTGCCCCCCACTGGGCAGGAACTGGTGAATCCAGGGGTTTTGGAGGTTCATGGCAAGCAGGGCATTCATGGGCGGGGCTGGGACAGTGGGGAGGGCTTGGGGGGTCTTATGCAGAGGCCCCCATGCAGTGTGGGGCAGTGGGGATTGCCCTCCCCACCCCTGTCCAGCAGCACCCGGTGAGTCAGGTTTTTTTTAAGTGCCAGGAGCTGGGCTGGCCAGGACAGCCATTGGTGGGGCTAGGAGAGCAGGCAGGGGATGGGCCTGCGTGATTCAGAACCAGATTCAGCTGAATCCATTCGGGACAGTGATTCGAATCACCGAATCGAATCACTGTCCCCCGAATCAGTCGAATCCGAAGCGAATACTAGCTGCTTCACACAGGCCTACCGTATAGATATTTTGTGCAGCAGATTTTATGAATGTTCTCAGCTCTCAGAGAAACTACTTTAGATTATATACTTTGAATTGAATTTACCAATTGCTAATCAGTTTTAGTCCAGTAAACAGTACACTTTTAGTACAGTAAACAGTACACATTAATCAGTACAGCTAATCAGTACACTTTTACTGGCATTTGATTATATTGTTCCTCATTTTTCATGAGACAATTTCAGCAGACTCTGCCACTGTGAAGACAGTTCCACACAAATATCAAAATGTTTTACACATATGTATTACACTGTAACACAAATTTATTTCCTGACATATTTCATATTCAAAGGTTTTTTTCCTCAGCTTGTCAACACTCATAGAATAAAACATTTCCACAATGAATGCATGTTAGAAAAGTTTACTTTCCAGTAAAGAAATTTGTAAGTATCATTCCTCTAACCATAGTCTTGGTTCTGTTTTTTAGGTACAGAAAAAACTAGCATATTATTTTCTTTCTTTCCAGTAAATGGCATCATAATAGCTGTTCTGTACCACAACAGAGTAAGACAAAAGGAAAACAGGTGATACATTTCCTTCATCATGAATAAATCAAGCTTTTATATTTTTATTGTAAAAGCTGTTACTCAAAATCCAAATCTGTCTGTAAAAAAATAAAATAGATTGTGGCTTTTTTAGAACAAATTGAGCATAACTGCAACACTATTAAATAATTTAAAGTATTGATTCCACTGTACATTAAATGCCCATTTATGATGCAGACATCTGAGAAACAATTAGGACAAGTAGATTACCTATTAGATAACACTATTACAGAGTGTCATGGGAATCTGTTCCTTCAGTTGTCTCAATATTTTAACATTAAAGAACAAAAAATATTTATTATGGTAGTATGTATATATAATATGTATGTATATGTTGCAACCTTCGGAATAAAGAAAGTACAGGGTGCCTCAAACCCTAGCCCCCACTGCCTTGTGGGTACTTCTTGGCTGGAGAAAGGCAAAGGGACATCACGCTGACAGAAACATGCCCTCGCTGAAGTATTAAGCAGTCAGCAGCAGTTATCTGTTGCTCTCCAGCAGAAGCTACAACCATCAAGACACTGAGCATATCAGTCGGGCCTTTGGATTCTGTCTCAATGATCTAAAGGGGGGATGCTAGGTCTTGGGCAGGCTCCACTGCTCCATACTCTTGCCTAGGCATACACATCAAGGGTCTTGGTGTGATGGTTGTAGGACTCCACACAAGTGGATTCATCAGGAACCTAACTAGACCTCCTACGCATACACTATGCTCCCGAGGATCTAGGGTTGCCTTCAATGTATATGAGTACTTTTTCAATTCTGGTGTAAGTATGGTTCCTGAATGGGTGAGAATTATACATAACAAAGAATAGTTTTTTGTTGAATTTCCCTAATCAATTCCTGATGATAACTTTCTAGTTCTTTGCAAAAATCTTGTTTTTTGCAGGATACCTAATAAAATGCCTGTGTCAACATGCTATCATCAGCAAAAACATTGAATAGAATAATCATTTTCCCCCTTTCCTCATATAAAAAAATGTCCATTAAAATAAACATTTAAACAGTAAACCCCGTTTTAGGAGTCTGGGAATAAAATTTAAGTAATTAAAGTGCTTTATTTTATACAGAACAACAATACCTTTATAAGAGTTCAGTTTTCACTAATACCTAAATCTAAAAAGAAAAGTTAAGGTCACTGGAAAAAAATATTTTTCTCTTTTAAAGAAGTCTCCATATTTTCTTTTCTGTAAAGGGAAACATTATAGCACTAGTCTTTGAGACAATGGTCCCAGTATGCAACTAGAAGAAAACTTGTGATCTTAGAATTTTGGGAGCAATTACCCAAACTAGAAATAAATATCACAACACGTGCCTAGTGGTGAGCACATCAGAGTTTTCCTGACATCATCTTTTTCATATGAACAGTACAAAAATTATGGATTGCCAATATTTACCTTCAACTCTGCTGGAAAGGCTGCTATGTGGAAACCTGTTACTGTTTTTATTCTCTAAGATCCATAATTACAGATCAGAACTTTTTTTTCCACTAATGGCACCAGATATATTAGGACTCAGAGAGCTGTGATTCAATGGTGAAGACAATGGAAAGACAACTGAGCTCCTCAACCACATTATTCCAGTTGGCTCTTGGCTCCATTGCCCCATACCTTCCTCAGTATCCTGAACACAAAAGAGAGGCTACCCCCTTTCTCAGTAGAGGGGAATTAAAAGAAAGCCAATCCTGGACCAGCTTCCCCCACTTACCTTTGCACTCAACACAAGGTGCTGCCAACTCATCAAAGATTGTCAGGACTCCCTTCCTCCTCTTCTACAAACTTTTAAAACCTGTGTTCTATTTTATTAAATTAATTAAGGACTCCCAAATCTATTCTCCATACCAAACATCCAATTACTTGATCAGTCTTGATTCCCAATGTCTCAAACATCTTCTCCTGCTTTTGTCTTTTATATGGCCAAATCAAAATTCCCAACCAGCCTAATTTATTTCCCTTCTTTATCTCTATCTCTTCTCTATTATCCATTGCTGATCTCTGTGCTCCCATTCTAATCATCATTCATTATATTCCTCACTGTGTTAATGATTGTTCCTTTTGTCTCCTTTTTCAGTTTTCAGCTTGGTTCCATATGATTTGTAATAATTCCTCCACTTTTAATTTACCCACAAACACATGCTTTGTTCTTTAATTGTTCTTAGAAACACATTTTTTCATAAAGCTTTTTTATGTCAGTTTCTCTCTCAACCACCTTCTACATATAACTTGTTGGCCCACATTTGTTTTGTCTTGTTGTTATTGTATATCATAAGCTCTGCATAACAAGGAATGTCTTTCCCTGACATTTACAAATCACTTTATTTATAGAATTACTACATTATTATTATTATTATTACTAAACAAAAAAAAACGTATCAGGCATGACTGTCCATTTTTCTAATTTTGCTATCCAAACAAGCAGCAAAACATCAGTGTTTCCTGGCTGTTCATTCTTGTTTATCCCAGGGCCTGACTTCAGTCACAAGTCTGAGAAACAGTGCTGCCAGATTGGCAGGCACAGAATATATTGTGAACATAATGTAAAACTATACATGCATTGACATTAGCAGATTCAACAGAAAAATAACTTTTGATTCAGAAAGACAGATTCAACATATTTACATATCTCACAATCCTATGTACACCTATAATGTATAAGTACTGGAGTGTAGCTCATTTCATAAAAGATACCCTTTGACATATTTACGTTTTTCAATCAGAAGTGTCACATTTCTAGTTGGAAATTAATGACACATTTATTGGTACAAAGAAGCACCAACGTTTTCCAGTGAGAAAAACCATCTTTTAACGTGTTCTATGCTTTTTACCATAAAGGTAAAATTTCAGTTACAAAAATAAATGATCAGGACCTTAGAGAGGAAACGCATGTCTACCCTGGACACCTCAGAACTGTACACTTGACCAAATTCCAACCAACTGTTATCACTAAGAATTGTGAGATAAATATCTCGTATTACTTATTTACCCAAGCAACCAAATAAATCATACAAATAAAAAAAATGTTACACATATGAAAAATCAGGGAAAATAATTGAAATATTACTTTGTTACAGATAAAAGTTATGCAGCTATGTAGTTCCTGTCAGAGGGAATTTAAAGTGGGATTTTCAAAAACATGTAATAGATATAGAAGAAATCTGCACTTTGTTCTTTAGTCCAGAAGTGCTCAATGCCCAGCCCACAGCCAGGATCTGGTCTGTGTGAAATTTGGTAGCAGGAAGCAGTGGTAATTAAGGCTGCCACTGCTCCTCCACCACCAAATTTCCAAGCCCTATGACCCTGTGCATGGGATTCCATCTGTACATGCAGGAGTGGGCAGTGGGGCCCTATCAGGCACACATGAAGCCAAAGTGGCACATGCACCAAGCATGGGGGTGGGCAGCAGGCCCAATCCAGCTTGCACCAGGCTAGGGTTGGATGGTAGTGCCTGATCCTATGTGTGCTGAGCTGAAAGTGGTGCACAATCCTGTGTCCACTGGGCAGCTGGCCCAATCCAGAGCATGTGGGGATGGGGTCAAGGTGATGGGGCCCAAGAGTGCAACTGTAGGTAGCTTGACCCAGTCCAGAGCCCACGGGGGTGGGCCCTGACAGGGCCCAAATCTGTATGTGTGGGGCTAGTGTTAAGGCAGTGGACCCAATTGTGCACGGGACTGCAGCCATCATATAGAGTACAAGACTGGGACCTGATCAATCACATGCTGGATTGGGCCCCAGTCCCATGCATGCTGGATCAGGCCCACAGAGTGGAGCCAGCTCATGGACCCATTCTGCACACAGAGCAGAAAGACAGAGCAATACTACTTTAGTCGGAGGAGAATTACAGGCTATTGGAAGACATCATCAAGTTAAGCCAATCCTGGCTGAGGCACCTCAAAGTCTGATCAGTGATCTCAAGAACTAGGATAATGAGGTTTTCTATTCTTAAGACAGCTTGTAATTTATTTCAGCAACACAAATGAGTGGTGGCCCTCCAGGTTTGTGTCTTTCAAGGAGAAAAGATTTTTTTTTTAATCAGTTGGCCAAAGTCACTGCAGGGACCAGAATCTTAGCTTGATAAATTCCCCAGATATACCATCCTGATGTAAGATTCATGTCAATGGCAACAGAGAGGTAGAGGATAGGTGGAAAAGAGAAAAATTGATGCAATATTCCTACAGACCAAAAAGGAGTGAACCACCACAGGAATAAAGAAAAGAAGATTCAGAATTATATATAGGCTGCAAAGCATGCTGGCAGTCCAAGGATGCTTCTACACTTGTCTCCCAAAGCAAGTTCCCTTCTCTCAACTTAGTCATGATAAGGGGACCCATGGAGGACAGAGGAAGCACTACAAGGACACCTAGAAAGCATACCTTAAGAAGGGTGGCATCAACCCTACAAATTGGGAAGTGCTGGCTGGTAACAGGTCTCAATGGCACTGCACCATACATCAAGCTACAGCCCACTTTGAAGAGAACCATCTTGCTCAGGAAGCCAAGAAACAGCAGAGGAGGAAGGAAAGCTCACAACATCTTAGCAAACAGTTGTGCCCACCCAAAGCACTGCTTGTCATGTCTGTGGAAAAACTTACAGAGCATAGATTGGACTCCTCAGCCACCTTAAAACTCACCAGTAATCTCCCCTCCCCCCCAGCTGGCAGACATCATTCTCATATCGAAAGATAGTCGATGTTTCTGACTGGCAAGGACAACAACAGGATAATCAGTGATGTCTGAAGCCTTTAAGAGGATATACAAACTTTCCAGAGATGGCTATTTAAGACCAGGGGTGGACCCAAAGGGATTCAGTGGTGTGGTTGCATTCCCCTTTGGTTGTGCTCTACACTGAGCTCTCTGAGCTCACTAATTGCTCAGTGCAAAATCCTGCTGGAGTTACTGCTTCTGGGCCAGATTTGGCACAGGGAAGCAGGTGGGGGCAGGGGTAGTCAAACAGTGGAGGCACTCACCCCTGGGATCTGGAGCCCACACTGACCAGTTAGCAAGGTCAGGGAGCTCCCTGCATGGGTGGAGCTCCAGCAGGACCCCACGCTGACTACCTGGGAGCTCAGATTGCTCAGTGGACATGCACCACACAACCAGAGAGGATGTTGATTGCACACCTTCATTCCTCTCCTGGAACCACTCACATTGAAGACAATGCACTTGAGAACAGAAATTACTAGAAATAGATAAATTGGGATTTGTCCCAAAGTATTAAAAATCCTAGGCACATCTACCTGTGCAATTAATGCAAAGCAATAAACTCCAGCATGTATTGCTCCTGGGCATGCTGTTTGAACGTGTACCCAGGAACAGAGCACACTGAGCAGAGTTGGAGCAGCCCCAGCTGGTAGGGGAACCTGGGGGTCAGCCTAGGAGTCTTTACTCTTTATCCTGTTGCTCCTCATCTTCCCTTGAGCATCACACAACTTTTTAGAGACCTTTGCAGCTGACCTTGTGGCTGCAGCTCTCCAAGGCCCCCAAGACCCCAGGTAAGGCTGCTGGGGCCAGCA
>NW_005842650.1:398725-404365 GCF_000455745.1 Alligator sinensis | reverse complement strand
CGGCATTCCCCAGGGACAAGGAGCAGCAGCAGTAGGGGTGCCACTGCTACTTGTCCCTGGGGAAACAAGTGTCCACACTATTCTGGATGCACCCGAAGGGCCTAAGAGGTTGCACCTGGAATACCAGAAATTTCTGCAGGAGCAGCAAGACAAAGATAATATACATGTGGGAAGGAGATCAGTATCGGTCTCAACAATGGAGAGGCAGAAGAAATACCTGCCAGAGTAAGGCTGGGAGTGGCTCAGTGATTACAGGTCCACTGGACCCAGAACTCTACAGAGGAAGAAAACCTGCTTTTGAACTCTGGAGCACAGCTGCATGCCACTGCAGAGTACAGATATCAGCAAGGCAGTCTGATACCATGTTTGGGAAGTGGGTGCCCCGCTCCTCCCCCAGATCAAGGGAGCTTACTCCTTTTTTAGAGTCCCTTCAAAAAAGACATTTACAATCGAGATGCCTAGATGTCTTTAGTATTTTTATTTTTATGTGTATTCCTGTAACACATAAAAAGTGAGAAAAAGAGTAATAAGAATGGAAAGAGCAGGACAACAGAGATGAAGCATCTAGTTGTGTAATTAGTGGTGGGTAACCATGAGCCCTAGGTGGCAGGTTGGAAGTGGTACCAGCAATCGGAGTCGGGACTGGGGAGACAATCAGAGAGGAAAGGTGCCACCAAAATCAGCGTTATGATGTTCCAGTGGTAAGAGAATTTGGCATCACCTCCCTTAGCAGCAGTGGTAGCTCTCATGGGTGAGGAAAGGCCACTGGGGGCTGCACCCAGAGCAGAAATCTTAATGAGTATAACTCTGGAAGCATCTATATTTCTCAGGAAACAACCAAAAAACCAAAACAATACTGGTGTAAGGGTTAAAATGGTCTTATCCCTGACAGCATAATCTGGGGTAAGGTCAGTGGAGGTCTTGGTTCTTTGCTTCTAGTGCCTGTCACGCTTAACATTTTCTGTTGTTTAATCCCCTGTTATAGGATGGGAGCATAGAAAGTTGCCCCACAATTTTAAATGATATTGAATTTTGAGAAAAAAATTCACTGTTTGCATAGGATAGATCTCTCCTTAACCAAACCTTTGACTTGTTTTATTTTAATTTGCCCCCTGCTATCCAACAACATAATGGATAAAAACATAATCCACTTTTGATCAAAAAGATGATAAACTTGATTACTGTGTGCCTCATTTTTTCTTTCAGGATACCCAATGAAATTGCACATCAACTTATAAAAGACTACACTCTGTATATTTACTCACAGTAATGCAAATATGAATTCAAGATGAAAGTAAAGGCATATATATATATATTGTTTGTTCATGTATGCTTCAGAGAAACAATCTTGGCATTCACGAGCAGGACTTATTGAAGGACAAAAGAGAACATTTTCAAAATGAAGCTAAAAATGGTGTTTTCCATGCTGATTCCCTATTTGGTGTAACATCGGGTGACTATTTGCACATGCAACATACAGTGGCCATGCATTTGCCTGTGCAATATGACTGCATACCCAAAAACAGTACATGCAAAAATTATGTACAATAGGCATGGAAAGCTTTATTGGGAGGTTAGTTTTCTCCTTGAATACATACAAAAGAAATGTAAGCCATGAATCAAAGGGAGAACAGACCCTTAAGAATAATTTATTTTATGCATGAAAACACATTTTGAATGTCTGTATTTTAGCATTCTTTGTTGAAAGACTATAGAAATAAAATAAATAAATTTTATGTTACTTGTACTTTAAAAAAAAAATCTTCACACTGATAGATGTGGTTTCAACACTATTGACGCTGCTTCCCTACAGTCCCATACAATGCTAAAATCCATCTCTTCCTAGATTTAATTTTTAAGTTACAAACTCTAATCTATTAGTAGATTAAAGTATAGTCTTTTCTGATATTGCACATTTCCCTTCATACCTTTTATTTACTAGTGTAAGCTGCTGCAATCTTTTAGTATTGAATAAAATAATAAAGATAAGCTGAAGTATCGAGAATGACATCTTTATTTCTGTATTAAGGTTTAGACATGTTGAATATGTTTTCCAGAGACTTTTTAAACAAATAAATTAACCCCTGTACTGAGTGTCATCTTATGGCTTTACCTTCTACCTGTTTTGGTGTTTTGGAGTGCTTAAATGGGACTTATTTTATATTCTGTGCTAGCTCTCAGAAAATGGCTAAATCTCACCCAGAGAACAAATGTGCTAATAAATTCCAAATTGTGAATGAATGAAAAGAGACTGAAGACTGAAAGACAATTTTGTTACATTTGTTCTTGGTGAGACTTTTAAAATCATCTATGCAATTTAAATGCCTGAGTCCCATTAAAAGTTAATGGATCCTATTATCTTGCCTTCTGAAAATAAGTAGTCAAAATGGGCACTCATATTATATATGATTATCAGTCGTGTGTGCATGAGTGTAACAATGGTAAATAATCTAGCACTTTAAAAATCTATTTTAACAACCTTTAGAAACTGAATGCAGTGGTCGTGGTGGGTGCTAAATTGATAGCCCTGGAGACTGAAACCTTCTATTTATTCACACAAATGGTGCTCAGAGAGTGTTAATGCAACCTGCCTGCATGCTGCTTTGTCAGTGTTTCTTGACTCTGGTCAGAACTCACTGATAAGCCGCTCATGGAAAATTCAATCATTGTGGCTGGTTGAGTTTTTAATTTTTTAGCTGCAATTGCCAAAAAGAATGCTAAACAGTGCCAGTTTTAGTGAGTTTTTTTATAATATGGATAGCTTTCCACTCAGAACTGGACTGAACTGCATTCCCATAACCTCAAATTATTTCACACTAATTAACTAAACACTTAAATATTTAATTAAAATTTAATTAAATATTTAAAAATGTATGCAAGTGTATTGAGTGCATGTCCATTTTTATTGGTGGCAGCATTTTAAGTATTGATAAGTAAAGTACAGAATCCCAAAGGACATCAAAATGACAGATGGCTTTCTAATCAGAATGAGGGATGAAGGCAAAATATGAAATAGAAAGCTTAGCAAAATAAAAGTATTACCTGGAACCTCTTTTCAGCAGCAAATAAGAGAAAAAGAAGGATTACATATACAAGTTTGGCTGAATATTAGTTCTGAGTGAAATAATTTTTAAGGAAAGAATATCAGCTTTTTAATTTTAATAGCAAGATAAATATATATTTTTTTAAATAATGTCATTATGCAACATAATGGGCCATATTTGCACAACATTCCCATTGACTTGAAAGTGTGATGGAAGGAGGAAATTATTCCATCCATCTGAATAATTCCCTATGTAATTAACAGGCGAGAGAGAACGGAGAAGTAAAGAAACAAAGTATGAAATGTGATAATCATTTAACAGAGTTAACAAATATACCACCATCTGAATCGTTAAAAAAAATCAGTGTGTCATCCATAACTTCACTGACTAGGCCAATACAGGGAGATTCGAGTCACTAATAAAGACAGACATACAACTTGTATAAATTCAGCCACAAAAACAGATTCAATTGTACTGAAAAGAAATGGTCCATTAACCAGAATGCAGGGATGCTGGACAGTTATGAATACATAATTGTACCGTTATCCCCATCATGCTGATAAACTGTAGGGATCTGTTTCATTGTATAAGATTTGTATAATTCTTTGCATTGTTTTTCTCAATTACCATATGCAATGCATTTCCAGCACTCTAATAAGCAGACAGCCACTATTACTACTAATCAGGGTGCATTTTTAATAATTCTACTATGAATACATGTTTTTCTACTCTGATTGTCAACTATAATTTCTATGCTTGACTTCTTTTGTTTCAAGTATGTCCAAGCATGTTGCTAGGAACAGTTTGAGAAGAAGCAAGATGCCTTTTCAAGTTATAAATCACTTCAGATGAAGCCAAAATAATTTATACTTATTCTAAAAGCGGAGAAAAATATTTATAAAAGAAAAGAAAAGAAAAGAAAAGAAAAGAGGGTTCTCAACTTGCCGATAATGTTTAAAATAAAACAGCATGTTGAAGTTATTTCCATTTTATCTTTCCTACCTATTCCTCTACCAAGGACAGCAGGAGTCTGGTTCTCTGAGCAACATATATATTCACCTTTGCATCGTTTCCTTATCCCAGTAAAATTTCAACATTCTCTCCTGATTCAATTTCAAAATAATCTTGAGCAGAATTTGCAGTCAATGTTATAATTAGAAAACTGAAACTGCCAAGCCCAGGTCACGGTTATCAACGATGTTCTACTTGGTTTTTCAAAGGAACTTTAAAGTCAACAGAAACTGAAAGAAGCCATTAAGGGTGTGTGTAGATAAAAAGGGGGCCCTAAATTGAAGTGGTGGGTTTTTAAAAACACCACTTCAATTAAGGGCCAATTAAACCCCCGTGTCATGCACACACCCAACTTACCTACCCCTCTGGTAGCAGGGAGGGGAGGGTGAACTGCTGCAGCGGTGGCCCTCCCCAGGTGGCACCTGCCTGCAGGCACCTGGCTCTGGCTGTCCCGAGGGGCACCACAGCCATTGAGGGAAGCACCAGGCCCCCATGCAACTCAGGCAGGCAGGCAGGCAGGCAGGCTCCAGGGAAAAATAAAAAGATCAGGCTCGCCGCTTTTCTTCTCCTCTCTTAGGCAGAGCCTGCCTTCCCGGTCTGCTGCCAGGCTGCCTGAAGGGCATCCTCCAGAGCCCCTGAGCTGCACAGAGCCCAGTGCTTCACTCCACAGCCAGTAGGGCAGCAAACTAAAACTCCTTGGAGGAGTTTTAGTTTGCTGTGCCTCAAGTCATTTAAGGCACATTATGCTGCCAAATTTGCTACAGCGGCTGCAATTAATGTGCAATACGCCGCCAAGGCATGCAAACACCAACATCACTGAAGTAGTGCAAAAGCATTTAAACCATTTTAAAGTGTTGTGCACACATGCCCATCCTTTTTTCTACACATGGGATAAGAAACTCTAGGCTCCAATACTAGAGAACAGTGTTTGTCAACTGTGCCGTTTCATGCCTGCCCCAGAGTGTATACAGAGCTATTTAGCACTCTAATGACAGAAACCAAGCTGTGGCTTTCCCCTCTTTACAGAAAAAATACTGCTGGATTGTGTCCTTGACATACCTTTTGTTCTCACCAAAAAAAGAAAGGGTAGTTTCCAGTTGTACTAGTTACTAAAAAAAAGTAGTCTGTGTGTTCACACTTTTGGAATTTAACCCCCAGGCACTGGTGAACACTAGGTCTGTGTGAATAGGGAAGTACTCGATTCAGATTCGGAGGACAGAGCTTCGAAGTGGAGATTCGGATCAGTGTCCTGAATCGATTCAGCCAAATCGGCTTCGGAAGATTCGGTGCTGATTCGGAGAGATTCGGAGATTCAGATCAGCCGAGGAGAGGCAGGCACAGCTGGGCAGCTGCAGATTCTCCTGTGGCTCCTCTGGCTGTGCCTGCCTCTCCCTCAGTAGGGGGGAGCTGCAAGAGAAGCCCCCGTGGCTGCCCTACCCAGCCCCATCCCTTGCCCGGCCCCAGCTTAGCCCTGGCACTCAAAAAAAAAAAAAGGCCCACACTCACTGGCTGCAGCAGCAGTGATTGGGGTCTTTGGACACTCATGGCAGAGCTCACCCATGCAGCACAGGGTACTGGGTGGCAG
>NW_005842650.1:376000-398480 GCF_000455745.1 Alligator sinensis | reverse complement strand
GGGGGGAAGGTGCGATGCAGGCGCGGTTCACTCCAGGTGGCAGCAGGGCATAGTCCCCACTTCCAACGCTATCATGCTTGTGAGAGCGTTGGCTGTTGACCAGAAGTCCGGAAGTGACCGGCATACTGAGGACCAGCAGCCAACCCTTTTTTATACTCAATAGAAAAATGGGTTGGCTGATGGTCCACAGTATGCTGGTCACTTCTGGTCTGTAGTATGCTGATCTGCAGTTTACCAGTCCATGGTCTAAAAAGGTTGGGAAACACTATCTTCAAGGTTCTCAGCAGGTTTGCAGCCCCAGTTCAATATGTGGCCCTCTCCAGTCTCTGTCTCTTGAACTAAACTGTAGCTTGTGCTCTGCTCTGCCAGGCTCAAGCCTCCTCATGCCTTCCTGGTACTATTGGGACCTCTGCTTCTCCTTGCTAGTCTCAAGTTGATGCATCAGTAATAACTAAAATGAAAAGGTAAACCCTGGGGCTATAACTCAACTAGAAGTCCCCAGGATACCCAATACAATTTGGCTCTTGGAAGACCCCCAGCTCCTTACTTCCAGTCAGCAGGGCAATAGGTTCCCCAGCAGTCCCTCAGCCGTAGTCACCACTATGCAGCGCTCCTTTCCTAACAGCTTGCAAGGCCCACTTCCTTCTCCAGACTCAGCCTGTGTTATATAGCCACCAAGCCACATCCCTGGGAGTCACGTGCCTTCCTTTGGCCCACTGCAGGTATCCTCTATTAAGCCTGCAAACTGGGCAAACTGTGATAGCAGTTTCTCTCTTCTCTAGGCTGAACTGTCGTACAGTACTATTGCTGTGCTACTAGCACTGCAAGAAGTACCCCGCCCTATCACCTTACTACTGAACCTCTGGTTCTGTATTGGGTGTCTGCAGCTTATCAGTCCCCTACTGACCAGCCTCTCCTGGCTGCTGGTAAGCAATTTACTGCATCTGGGGCTCCCTGCAGCTGTTGGCCACTCTTAAACAACAGGGAGTCCCCAGCTCCCTGTTACAGATGCCTTTCTTAATAAATCCTGACCAAACCATCCTGAAGAAACTACTAAAGATAAATTTATCTAGATATGTGGGAATATTATTTCATACAGGATGTGACTAGATAAATCAAAAGAATTTTCTAGTAGAGTTCTGTTTGGACATCAAAAGTCCATCAATGCTGTGAATTCCTGTTGAGCTACACTCATCTTTCAGTGACCAGGCTAAAAACTGTGAGGTACTCCAAATCTGCATAAGGAGGGAATCAAAGATTCAAGATTTGCCCTTATTGCAAATTACATCATTACCCACTAAAGCTCCCAAATTCATTACCCTTGACAAATAAAATGAATGTGATCAACTAGATTTTCCTATTAACTAAGCAGAATCTATTAGAGTAATAAATTGGCTTTGAACAAGTTGGCTTTGAAACAGCAAAACCAAAAAGGAACTTAGAGCCATCTAAGATGGTCCAAAGTTGTACAATACTTGTGCAGAACATAACTAGATTCATATTTCAATGAAATTTCACTTCTGAGAAATGAGTTCACCACCTTAGATGGCAGCCCTCTGCAAAAGCTACTGCTAAAAGAGATGTTCATTTGAAATAAGATCCCTTAAAAACATTGTTTGTAATGCTTAGGAATAAAAGGATATGAACTTTCAGAAGAATAGTTAAAGGTACAGTTACTTCATCTATCTTTCAGCTAAATCAAAAATATGGCTGTTACATTTTCAAATCAGGCACTAATGCTCACATAAATGAAAGCAGGCTTTATACCTGGCAGCTTTTGGAAAAAGCTCACTCATCTTTGAGGGCTTGTCTTTAGAATAAGTAGGATTTGGCAAATGTTAGCAAGTCTTTCTGCTGCAAGGAAAACCTTGGCTCAAACAGTCCAAATAGCTCTGATGAAGAAAGAAGATGTGTGTTAGGACAGACATTCTTTAGTTCAATCACCAAACTTTGGGAATGGTGCACAATGCATGGCCCTTCCAGGGACTCCTCCAAGGCAGCAGTTTTCAACTTTTTTTCATTTGCGGACACCTTGGAAAATTTTGAATGGAGGTGTGGACCCCTTTGAATTGTAAGCATAGGTAATACATAGGGGGACATTGGGGAGCACAAGCCCCCGCCCCAGAGATTGGCCTCTGCTGAAGCCGCTCATCTTTCACAGACCTCTTGGATATAGTCTGCAGACCCCCAGGGGTGCACGGACCACAAATTGAAACTGCTGCTCTAAGGACTGCAAACCCAAATGAATTGATCATCTAGCACTGGTTATACATATGCTCACCAATGCCTAAAGAATGCCTTTAGCATAGCCAAGCACTTACCAGAGAGACAGAAGGGGATAGTTGAGTGTTTGTTTCCATGACAAAAGCACAGATGAATTGTTTTGGTATGAGAGGTCTGGAGACCAGTTTAAAGGGAAAAATCAGCATACATATTCTGAACTCATTTTGTGTCTTTATATGTATAACAAGAATTTCCAGAGCTATAATGGTTAATGCTAAAAAACACTGAAATAGAAATAAAACCACATACTTTAGGGCATAATCCTAATCTCTACAGAGAGAGATTAAGACTTCTGTCTTGTATCACTGGGATACAATATCCAAATCTGTCCTCTCCATGTACACAGAGACCAAACAAATGCATATGAAAATAAATATGAAAATCTGGCCAAGAAACTTTGCATGTAGAGATGCATCATATAAAAAAGACAATGTCATTTATTGGACTGTGGGGACCCCCAGGTTAAGACTCAAACATCTATTAGTAACTCCTGAAATTGTTAAAAGTCATGAAAAGGCAGCACAGATATGGATATGACTGTGTTAACTGGAGAAGCAAAACATACAACAGCTTTCTGGAGTTAAGAAACTACTGGTACCATCATCCTCAATTTCCTCCTCAACTGATTGTAAAATGTTATTATGAATGCAACTGGTCTTGGAGAAGGATGGACAGGTCCAACAATGAGATGTGGCAAAGAAGGAGACTGTAGATTAGACCTCTTGGGTTTGAGTGAAGTTAAAGGGATAGATTTGTCAGATGGTTTCTTATGGTAACCTGTTTCCCGGGAAGCTCAGGGGCGTCTTGTCTAATCTGGCAATGTTATCTAAAGGTCACGGAAGTAAAAAAGAAAGAGTCTGTATATAACTGTTACAAGATGAGGAAGGATGGTACTGGACCAGGATTCAGGATAGATGGGTTTGACTCCTTGATCTGCCATAAAGCTCTTGACTGCCATTCAGTAAAGCACTTAATACTACAGTGACTCAGTTTGCTACCCGTAAATGTGGCTAATGCACTCAGTTATGCCCTGCATCACCATAGTATAAATACCCAGTAAGTGATTGACAGACAGTGGGAGACTACATGGCCTCCAAAACAGGGACAACCAGATAGATTTCTGGAGATTGTCATCAATGGAAAGGACCCCAGTTGTCTTCAAAATCAAGAGCTCCAGTGGATTGATGTACACACTGAATCCAAAATGATGTTTCTTCTTCCTCCAAAATGGCATTATGTTCCCTTGTGTAAAGCTCTTTCTGGGATCAGCTTTTACTTATGCTTAGGCTTGAGGACACTGGAATAGATATTTCACTAAACATGAGGCCCAGCAGACTGCATATCAGAGGAAAGCCCAGCACTGACAGAAAACTGCTAATTTGGAGAACTTCTCCAGTACTGAGACAGGCTGATAGTACAGAAGCCATATCAAAATGGAGTGACCTTTACATCACCTGGGCAACTTGAGGTCACCAACTTTGTACCTGACAGTAATACTTGTCCCAGCCTCTATAGTTGGAGAGGTAGGAAATGAAGCATCTAAGGATGAAACTTCTGTTACAATCTCAGCTCTTACTTTTCTGTGCCACGAGGGTATGCTCACACAGTCTGACAGGTTCATAATGTTTAGTAAGGTTCATAATGTTTAGTAAGGTTGGTACAATGAGTTGGAGCAATGGACAGAAGACTGGAGCAAAGCCACTGTAAAAAGGAGCTAGACTTACAGATACTGTGCTGAGTCATTATGGTTGCTTAATGTTTTTATATGTAAACTGACTGAGGAAGTCATTCTTAATGGGTCACGTTTCAAAGCAACTAATGATTTGGGGTTCTCAAACTGGAGCACCTTAAAGAGGCCCCATGTTCAACATGGTTACGTAGGTCTTTCTAAACATAGGGGTCTTTGAAGGAGTTTCACTAGGAGTACCCAAAAATGGAGGCACCTAAAATCACCAGAAGTAGGCAACCCCTGACATGGGTGCCAGAGCGTGGCATGCAAAGGCATTTTGCTTGGCTCATGAGCCTCAAGGTGGATGGCGGGAAAGGGGCAGGGTCTGCACTGCCACAAGGACTGGGCCCCTTGTGCTCTCCCACCATCCACCCCTGGCACACCAACATCTTACAAGTTGCGGTTGTGGGTGTCATTGGCATTCTGCCCAATAATGTTGCTGACCCCGGCATTATTCTTTTTTTTCCCAATTCTTGGCCCTGAGCTTTAAGAAAATAAATTTTGAATAATACATTGACCCAGTATAATTAGTGCATATTACTCATGGCATTGTATCAGCTGAGAAGTTCTCCTTTAATTTCCAGTTTCTGTTCTTACTACCAGCTATTCTGTTCTTACTACCAGCTATTTCTCTAAAAGTTATGTTAGTGTAAAAGAAACACCCAAGTTTTCTCCCCATAACATAATTATTCATTCATAAAAATGTAACGCATGAAAAAGATAAAACAGTCAAGATGTTTTAACTTAAAAAGTGGTCTACCAATCCTTCATGAAATATCAAATTAAGAAAAATAACTTTTACCATTCATGCCATTTTTTCTTTCTAAATAATGGATATTGTAAATATACCAGCACCAACAATACACATGGCATGTCTAGCTCACTAGAGTTTGTCATGACATTAGCAGAGGTGGGGCATAAACCAAAACCCTGTATCCAGTCCCTCTCCAAATTTTCTAGAAATTCAGACTTAAATTTAATCAACTCTATGTGAGCTTCAAAATTCAGGTTTGAAATGTAAAGCTTCAGTTTTTCCAATGTTTATATTTACTTTCACAAGTCTTTAGATTAGCTGTTTTAAAAAGGCCTCCATTTTTTATTATGTTTCCCACTGACTTAAAATAGAACCTGGATATCTGTCCCTTAGGTTCCTTTGAAAATTTCAGACTTTAAAAGATGATGGTATGAGAACTAATTTTAGCTAACTCTACGATTTTAGCTAACTCTACGATCATTAGCTCAGATAACAGGGAAATTATTTCAAATTCAAAACTAAAAAAGGTTGCTGTTGCCATTTGTGAATGTTTCAAAACTATTTTAACCAGAGATGCCTATGATGATGGATATAGAATGCATAAATAGGCAGTTTTCAGTTAAAACTAAGGACACAAGTATGAAAAATTTCACAGTAAAAACAAAGCATCACTGGATCCTCCTTTGCCTTTGACCAAATACAGTGAAGGAAGAAAGGAGTGGTGATCAAAGGTATTCATAGATCAGCCAAAGGCTACACAAAATAGCAAAGACGGTGCCAAAGAATTCAGCTACATATGCTGTGATCCTCAGATCCAAAGCTTTCTTTGCCAAAAACCAACAAAAAAATGGTTATACTACAACTATCTCCCTAATTCCCTACAGCAGGGAGCCAGTGACAACTGATAGTATGAATTTATAATCCTCAAAGGAACAGTACTTTCAGTTTTTCTAGACCTAATTCCCCTATAGGGATGTATCATACAGAGCAGCTGTTTCACCATAACACAATGGCGCTACAACAGGGGTGGGCAAAATACAGCTATTCTATCTGGTCCATGGGACCCCTAAAAAAATTTAGAAAATTAAAATTTATATGTCCTTGGTTCCTGCCAAAGATGAGCCCTGTAGAGCTCCTGCAACAGCAGGGCCCGCACGGCCCTGCTCCCCCAGCTGGAAGCCCCAGCAGGGGCTTCTGGCCTGGGACCATGTGGCTGCACTGTGCCGGAAACTCAGGTAAGGGCGGGGGGTGTGGGGAAGGGCAGGGCAGGAGCTGGTGCTGAGTGTGGGGGAAAGTGGCCCCTCCCCCACCCTGTGGCTCACTCTTCCTGCTGCAGCCACTCGCAACCCGGGTGGGGCTGTCGTGAGCAGGCACAGGCAGCCCCATGGGGCTGAAAGCGGCTGTAGCATGGGGCACCGGCCACAGGGCAGGGGAGGGGCCGCTTTTCTCCTGTGCTCAGCACCAGCTTGTAACCTGGCCCCGCGCCAGCTCCAGGCTCACCCGTTGAGGCTGCACCATGGCGGCAGCAGCTGTGGCCCTCCCCACTTGCCACGCTGAGCAGTGTTTGCTGCTGCTGTCCAGTGCCCAAGCTCCATGTGGGCAGCAGCAGGAAACACTGCCTGGCGTGGCAAGCAGGGGGGCCACAGCTGCTGCCACCGCAGCGCAGACCTGACGGGTGAGCCCGGAGCCAGCGCACGGCCCAGGCTGGAAGTGGGGACGGGTTACAAGCTCATGCTGAGCACATGGGAAAAGCAGCCCCTCAACCACCCCGTGGACGGTGCCCCATAGTGTAGCTGTTTGCAGCCCTTGTGAGGCTGCCTGTGCCTGCTCAAGACAGCCCCACGTGGGTTGCGAGTGTCTGCAGCAGGGAGCGCTGGCCAAAGGGCGGGCGAGAGGCTGCTTTTCCCCTGTTCTCAGCACCAGCTCCTTCCCCGCCGGTGAGCACAGGTTTGGGCCTGCACACTGCCCCCCGCCTGTACCGCGGGGCTGGGGGGGGCAATGGGAGCCAGCCAGTTTGGGAGCAGGGCCTGCACCCATGTCCCAGGGCCAGTGCCAGCAGGGCCCAGAGCAGGGCAGCAGGTGTACAGGGTCCCAGCTGCTGGGGCTCTATGGAGCCAGGTCAGCTCACCCCTCATCCTCCTGGTACAGCCCAGCCCAGCTCCACAGACCCCTGCCAGCCTCTGCCCTGCTCTGGGCCCTACTGGTGCTGGTCCCAAGACATTGGTCCCAAGACATTGGGACAGTGATCCCAAGATGGTAACCAGGGAGCGAGGCACCTGTCAAAGGGTGGACCACCTGTTAAGGGGTGGGGCTACCCATGCGGCCCTCACCAGCTTGCCACAGCTTGGTAAGTGGCCCTCCAACCAAAATAATTCTGGGCTACAATGAGATCAATAAAGATGGCAAAACAGCAGAAGCTTGGTCAGATGCATACCAGGTGAATTTGATTTATGACCAAAAGCTACCTAAATTATTCAACAGCAACTAGCAACTGCTGGAAACAAGAATACAACCCAGACCTTATATTCACCAGCAACACCATCACTAGGCTAAGTAATAAAATGGTATTACACCCCATCCCATATTTCCAACATCAACCAATTCAGATCAAAGCTGCAGTAACACATATAACAGTGCCATTTTTCTAATGTTTCAACCTTAAAATGGCAAACTGGAAAGTCTTTTCAGAATAGCTTGATGCCACAGTCAAAACCATCAAAGGACTGCTTGAGGATTATGACCAATTCATAAAAACTACAGAAATCCGCGAGGAAAAAGTCCCGCAAGTTTGCTGCAAGAATTACATCCCAGGCCTCACTCCACAAACCACTAGCCTATATGAAGACTACAGGCAACAGTATGAACTAGACCCTTTTTCCACAAACACCATCGCTACAGGCAAGAAGTTCATGTTAGCTATCACAGAAGAATGCAGGAAATCCTACCAGACCCTGATTGAGTCTACACCTTAAGGGCCGATATAAACCCGGCTTGAAAACAGACTTTTGTTTGTCAAACTGGATGGGAGGCAAAACAGTTGGAGGTGACAGATTAAGAGCCGTCCCCAAGAAAGTATGCTTGCACCACTGTTATATAACAACTATACAAATGATCAGTCAATTGATTTGGAAACAAAATGTTTCATCTATGCAAATGACCTGCGCTTAACAGCCCAAAACACTGACTTTGGCTATGTCAAAAAATCCCTAAACGTGCCACTAATTGGACTAACCTCATACTACATTGAAAGCCAATTACATGCCAACCCAGTGTAAACACAAGTATTTTGCCTTCCATCTGAAAAACCATGTGGCCAACTGCTAGCTCAACATTACATGGTCTGGGAACCTACTATCTCACTGTCCAAATACAGTTTACCTTGGAATCACCCTTAATCAAACCCTCTCATACAAAGAACTCATCATTAAGACGAAAGCAAAGGCAAGTACTTGGAACAATATTCCTTATAAGCGTGTCATCTTGAAATGGTGAGCTAGCCCCTCAACCATCCAAACCACTGCTCTGGCTCACAGCTTCTCCTCTACCGAGTATGTATGCCTTGTTATGGGACAGATCTGTACAAAGTAAACGGCATGACCCCATTCTAAATGGTAGCTGCCAATGCATCACAGGATGTCTGAAGCCTACCAGCCAGAACACTGTGTACCTGCTGGTTGGCTTCACTCTGCCTGACATCAGAAGAGCAGTAGCCAGGGGGACAGAACGATCGAAACAAACTGAAGATGTGAGACACCCACTGTATGACCATCCCACAGCATACAAACATCTGAAGTCATGCAGGAGCTTCCTAACCAGCACCCAACCTTCTAATGCCACATTCCAAGGAGACATGGCTACAGATGTAGAATGAGAGGCTAAAGAAAATATCTGACAGTGAAAAAGTATACATTTCTTACCACCATGGGCTGACAAACCATAGCAAAGGTAGAAATGTCTCAACTGCCTAGGTACCGGAGCTGGACATTTCAAGTAAATAATGAAATGAGGCTATACCACTGATTCAACCACCTGTGACTGTGGCACAATGCCCAGACTTATGCAATACCTGCTGCGATGCCCACTTCTCAAAAGCACATGTCCAATGAAAAATATTGCAAAATACAATAAATAAGCACAAGCCTACATAACAAAATGGTCAAATGTGGTGTAGAGACATGAGAAAAAGACTAGAGAACAACCGTTTCCCTGTATAGCTCTTCTGCGTTGGAAATTATATGGATGAATTGCAGACAGTTGTGTCTCGAGTTCTGGAGAGTAGCATGGGGACAGCATTTCTTCCATGCATCTCCAAATCCCTTTTCTTTCCAACTTTTTCACCCTCCTCCCCAACCCTAGCCCATCCCATCCACACTGTGTCACGTAGGGGAGCAGCAGTCTCTAAACATTTCAGGCTTTAAAAACACCTGTAGAATAGTCTTCCTTTAAGGAGAACACTGCCTATCCATGACTGCCAGCACCACTTGAAAAAGTACCAGTTCTCGTCAAGTGTGAAATAAAATAATTATCTAAATATGAACAGTATAGTTTAGAAAAACTGATGCATAAGGCCAGTGGCAACTCAGGCATGGCTATCATCACAAACATCTTGAGCACTGCAGTTGATACCATGAAATCTATATAATCTAATATCATATAACACTTAATATAATCAATTACCTAGTACTAATAGTGTCTCTCCCCCCATACATAAACTTAGTTGTACTATCCATTGAAGTTAAAATAATTCGAAATATGTAAGTCATATTTATACATAAATATAAATAAGGTACATGATATTAAATTTAATATTAAATTACATAGTATATATATATATATTAAATAAGGGACAGCTTGAACATGCAAGTAAGTCCAATCTGTGGTTCTATGAATTTATTCAAACACTGCATACTAACAAAAGTATATTTTCTTCAGATAATATTTTAACTTTTTTGTAAAAGTCAGTGTGCAGGTTTACCAACTTATTCACACTAGGAATGTCATACTGACTGCTGGTTCAGCATATATTGTATACTCAATTGATATGCAAGTGCATAAGCACTAAAGCAGCATCCCTCTTCAACTTCTTAAACAAATACACTTCAGTAAAAACCCATAAACTGGAATGTATAGTACTATCTAACACAGAGATGAGTTGGCATAGTCTGCTGTTTTTTTGTCATGTTCTGGAATCCAATTAATAAAAGTGGCTTTTCTACCTTCCAATCATAAAAATATTCAGCAACAACAAGTTGTACACTAAGACCCCCCCTCCAGATGTTACATTTGTTACAGACTATATGAAAATGACCCAAAACAAATGATAATATGCCAGATGTTAAAGGAATTTGTCCCTGGATACAAATGGCCAACCTGCCACAAAAATGGCAGATCTGCAACAAAAATTCCTGTTCAAACAGCAACTTTTGTTGTGCCAGGACAATTTAATGTTTGGACAATTTAACGTTTGGTCAGGTCACAAGCCCACTGTGCTCTCTCTTCCCTTCCTCCAGACAATTGTACTTGTCTTCAGACACTCCAGAGCCTTGGTGGAAATAAGTAAGATTTATCTTCCCACCCCACCATGCTCTTGTATCTAAATGCTCAGCCCATCTAGGGTGCATCCAGACAAGCACACAGGTATTTCCCTGGGGATAAATAGCAGTGGCACAATATGCATGTGTGCTCTGGCACGTGGTAAGCTGCCCCAGGTGGGACAGGAGAGGGTGAAGCCAGCACCTGGGCTGGCCCCAGCAGCCTTACCTGGGGTCGTGGGGACCTCCCAGGAGTCCAGCAGCAGCAATACAGGAGAAGGTGCCTTGCTGGCAGCCAGAGCATGGCTCCGGCCAGCCAGGCTTTGGTTTTGGGCAGTGCATGCAGTAGACATGTGTGCCACCCCGTTTTTTTTTTCTAGCACAGGATTTTTTATGCTGAGGTATCCCAGGGTCAACCTCCCCCTCCGATCCCACACTGCAAATTAGTAGCGTGGGGAATACCTGCATGTGCAGTGTGTGCAGTGCTGCAGTGCCACATACTGCATATGCACGCTCGTCTGGATGTGCCCGTACCCAGACCAGATTCTGGATCTTTATTTGTCCCTCAATTTCATCACTGCCCTGTACCAACTTGTCCTTTTAACAAAGGGCATGCTACACTATGCCCCTCACCTCACTGCTTCAATGTACAATTTTACTTGTCTGAGCAGTACTGTAATTATCCTAGGTTTCTTTATGATAACTTACCTTACTACCCCCTGCCTTCATAGGAAGCAAAATAAAGTGAAAATGAAGGAGAAAAACAAAAATTAGTATATATAAAAGCAGATTTGTTAACATTTATGGGAAAAAAAAGAATGACAATAAATAGTCTACCAGAAATTTAGGGTAAAAAACTAAAATACACACAATAGATCTAAGTGTCTTCAGTGGTCATAACAACTGGCTTTTACTTGAAATTTGATTCTAAGCTTTTAGAGAGTCTGATCCAACACCTACTGAATTCAACAGGAAATTATATTGGTTTGTTTGGATGCTAAATCAAGCCCCACTCCTTTCCCTATTTCCTTCTGCTCCTTTTCACAACTTCCTTACCTCCTCCCCTTGTTTTACATAGCTCCTAACCACCCTCCCCCTTCCCAGCTCTCATCCCTCTGCTCTTCACTCTCCTACATTCAAGCTACTCTGTTTCATCCTCCTTTTTTTTCTTTTTTCTTTTTTTTATACTTGGGCATCATTTGGGGACTAAGAGCACTGGATAGTCAGTATCCCTGCTCTTACTTCTTACTTCTTACTGACCAGCATCAGAACAGCCTCTGGACAGATCATCCTCGTATTTTCTGCAGGAGGTATGTGGAGTTGGAACAAGTTTATCCCCAATAAAATCTCTGGAGAATGTAAGTGCAAGCCTACATAGATAGAGGGAGACCTGGAATTTTGGGGGTGTATACCTTAGCCAAATTTGGGTAAAATTCATGAGGATGATTAAAGGTCTGTCAAATTTCTTCAAAAAACCTAGAGCTTCCCATTATAATGGTTCTAAGAATACTTTAACAAGGGCTAAAACCAATTTTTACTATCCTCATTCTTTCAAAGTGAAAAAATAATCATCATGAGACAGACAATTTCAGCCTGAATAGTTAGTGAGGTAAAATTATAAGCAACTGAAAAAGGTCTTTTATAGCAAAATATGTTAAGTCACTATAGGTCCTACCACCAGCTCCGTTTATCAAGTATTTTACAGGTTTTCAGAACAGAACGTCGGAGAGAAGTGATGAAACCCTAAACAATTACATCTGATTATCAAATATTATTTAAAAGATGTTTCACTTATCTTAATGTATACAGCACAGCAGTATGATACCAATTTAGAAATTACCTTTCATCTAATGATGGTTCCTTTTGTTGCAGGTGAGGCTTAATTCCAAACATTGGTCTGATGTTTGTTGATAAGGCTTTGATGGTGTAATTAATTTCATTTTCTCGTGTCACGTCGCTGTCATAGCCTAAGAAAACCAATATAGAAAACAGGATTAAGAAATAAGAAGCAAAAAATAGAAACCAGCTGCATTTATGTCGAGCATCACCTGCCAACATACTGGACAACAGAAAAGAATACAACATTGAATACCATCCTTTAAATATACACACATGAAAATAAGTTAGGGCAGCCACTTAAAAAAAAAAGTATAAAAAAGATACTAAAATATTATCCTTTAAAAAGTAGTCATTCTAAAAACATCAGTGGGGTGGTAGAAAAGCTCAAAGATATCTTTAAAATGGGGAAAGCACTTTTAGAAGTACTTCAAAAGTAGTAATTTCTATCCAATTATGTCTAGAACATGAAACCAGAAATCATCTGCTAATTACACATATAGTTTAAATAATTTATTTTCCTTATTTCTATTTCTAAATGGCCTCTTTAGAATATTTGCACTGTCTTTAAAATTTGTAAGCACAAGTATTATGAAGTCACATCATATATATGTATTCTTACACTTTCACTCTTGAGTTTTCAGGTCAGAACTGCTCAAACACTTAAAAAATGATAAAACCCACAGAACATTAGATAAATGATTGGCATATGTGTCACATGAACCATTAAAGGTTAATTTAAAAATTATGCCTCTGGTATTTGAATGCTGAAATAAATTGCTGTTTCCCCTAGAGAAAACAGATCACTTAATTTACTAACATACTATGCACTACAAGGGATCTGCAGGCATTACATTTGTTTCACTTTGTGTGTGGGTTTCATATCACAAAACATAGACAGTCACATATTCATACTATTTGCCATGCTATAAAAATGGTGGATCTTGCAAAAAAAACCCCCAAAATAACAACAAACCATATTTACTTGAATATAAGATAAGGCTCCCTGCCAGCCCCTGGGCTAGTACCCGGGGGAGCCTGGAGCTCCCCCTGGCTGCTGCAGGGGGGCAGAGCAGGGTGGGAGCAGTTCTCTACAGGCTGCTTCTATTGGGTACGCCCACACATGCAGGCACGTGCACTTGCAGCAGCTCAAATAGCAGTATCCTGGGGTACAGGGCAGCCATAGAGACACTCTGCCTGGGTGCCATAGCATCTCTCTGGAGGCCTCAGTGTCCAGTTGCCTAAGGACACGAGCATGCCCTGTGCCACTTTTTTTCGGCTTTTTTTTTTTTTTTTTTTTGATACTGGGATTTCCTGGTATCAAACTTAGAGCCCATGCAGTAAATATGCAATGCAGAGAACATTTTTTTTTTGATCTTAGCATGCCTCTTGTGGCAGCTCAAACTGCTTTGAGGTGCAGTAACAGGCATGTGTGCACTTGTCTGTATGTGCCCATTGGGAGCAAATCTGCTTCCAAGAGGGAGCACGTGTAGATGTGCTCCCCACTAGGCTTACTGCACTGTATTTTTACTGTGCAGTAAGTCTACTTCAAATGAATAGCATGTGTAGACATTAGGCCTGTGCAAGGCGGCTAGAATTTGCTTCGGATTCGGCCGATTCAGAGGACAGTGATTCAATTCAGTGATTCAAATCACTGTCCCAAGTTGATTCGGCTGAATCTGATTCGGAGATTTGGCTGCCACCGAATCGGTCAAATCTCCGAATCAAATGGGCCCATCCCCTAAAGCCCCGCGCTCACCGGGTCCTGCCAGGCAGGGGGGCAATCCCCGCTGCCCCCCACTGCCTCGTGCTGCATGGGGGACTCTGCCATGAGCCCCCAGAAGCCCCGATGGCTGCTGCAGCAGCTGATGAGCATGGGGCTTTCTTTTTTTCTTTTTTTAAAGTGCTAGGAAGCTGAGGCCAGGCAGGGCAGCCATTGACAGGGGGTGGGAAAGCGGGCAGGGGATGGAGGCTGGGGATGGAGGCTCATGGAAGAGCCACCCACACAACATGGGGCAGTGGGGGGGCTGTGGGGATCGCCCCCCTGCCTGGCAGCAGCTGGTGAGTGCAGGGCTTTTAGGTTTTTTTGTTGTTTAAAGCGCCGGGAAGCTGAGGCCAGGTGGGGCAGCCATTGAGGGCTGGGAGAGCGGGTAGGGGTTGGTGGGTGCTCAGGGGGGCTGAGGGAGCAGACAGGGGGCAGGGCCTGGCGGGGGTCCCCCCACGGTCCCCTCCCCCTTCTTACGTATCCCTCCCCTTACTTACCAACACGGAGTCTGGGTCCATTTCCCTGTGGTGGTGAATGGCGACTGCCTGAATCTCTGAAGCTCTCTGAATCTTTTCCAAATTGATTTGGAGAGCTTCGAATTGACTCGGACCTTTTCGTTGGTCTCCGGATTCAATTCGGATTCAGAGATTCGGCCACCAAACTGGGCCAAATCTCCTCCAAATCGAATCAGCACCCAAAGCTTCGCACAGCCCGAAGCTTCGCGCAGACATGCCCACTGATAACTAAAGTCAAATCACTATGCAGAACTATCAGTAATATTTACAGATTGAAAAGTCAAACCTGGAAGAGGTAGCTTAAAAGTATTTGAGAACTATGATTAATACCAGAACAGGCAGGCAACCCTCACTTCGAAACACAGGCAGAATATTGAACCACTTTGGAAAGTCCTTGAGTACCCTGACTCATAAACCTCTAGGTCTACAAGATGACAAGGAGCCTTTTGAAATGCACCCATTAAATATGGCAGGGAGCATTTTAGTACTATGAAAAGAACTAAGTGTTGATAGTACTATACATTTCAGAAACTTACAATAAGGTGGTCTGTGTATTCATCAGTCCCTATCTCACAGAGGGTGTTACAAGGTTTAAGCAGTGTTTATAAAACATTTTGAAGCATTTGGGTAAAAATAGCTCCGTAAGTTTTAGTATTTCTAAATGGACAATTTCCCTAAAGAATCCAAAATTGCTGTATTAAGCCATCTTAAAAATATTACTGACCTCCATCTTCTTCAGAATCTAGATCAGACTCTTCACTATCACACTGTCTGCTGTCTCGATGTCCCTCCATCTCATAGGTCCACAGCATTAGAGAGGTGTCTGCCCCTCCAACAGTGACTAACAAACTGTCATCATGAGTCCAACGAACATTTGTTACATGTGTACTGTGTGCCACATACCTTTTAAATTTTCCAAACTTTCCCTAAATAGGAAAAAAAAAAATCCCCAGAAGACAATAATTTAATCAGATTTTCTACATAATGTTAATTAGCTGCTCAATAAAAATATATTTTTGTCCACTGGTGCATCTAACTTTTTTAAAACTCAGATTTTTAAAAATGCTCTCGTCTGTATTTTTTTCTGAACTATATATTTTGACAGCTTCCTTAATCATCCAGCAACTTGATGAAATATAGATCCTTTGGTCTATTCAGAAAAGCCTTGATTAAGGCAACAAGGAGCAAGGTGACTTTGTGCAGACAGAAGTGACTATTTTCTCCTGATCTGGCCACAAAAAGCAGTTTATAGCTGTGACCAAACACAAGTGCATGGCTGGACTTCAAAAATGGCCCATCAGGTGAAAACCTGGCCCTTCATTGTATGAGGTATCAGATAAAGATGTTTCAAAATGTAACACCTTCTGTAACTTGTGCCTGAGGAGCTCCCAGCCTATTGCTGTTTTCAAAATGGGAAGAGGGAAAGGGAGTGGAGGGATTTTAGCCTGAGGTTTTTTCAGCCCTGCCCCCCCCACCGAGGATGGAGGGGGCCCTCCAAGCTGGGGTGGGGGTTTCAATTCACCCACCCCACCCTTCAGCACCAGCTGGGGAGCCCCAAGAATAAGCTCCCTCTGCTGCCAGTCCCCCCTCCCTTTCTGGGGACAGTGAGCACTGGCAGAGAGCCTGGCCATTGCTGTAGGAACCTGGCTACAGGCTGAGCCCACAGCTAGACTCCCCTCCCCCCTGGAACCAATAGTGAACTTCTGTTTGGTCTGAGGTAATGAAATCCTTCTGAGTTATAGCTGGGAGCTGCACTTCTGTGTGCACCCTACAGTACAGTAGAATAAATAATGTGTTTTAGAAATCTGCATTTTTCAGTAGATTTTACCACTATATTGAAATGGTATTATTTTCAGCGAAAAATAAAAAACACTGTTTGGATAATATTTAAAATTATATACAATATTAAAATTGCTGTTTTAACAGGTAGGACAATTCAGATCCAAATAATGCACACATGTGCATGCTACTGACATCACTTGTGTGATGGAGCATGTTGGGACGAAGACATGTGCAATGACAAATATATTCAACAATACATTGTAAATGACAAAATCATCTTTATTTCACTCTCTAAGCATGGTTACAAAATGTTTAAGAGAAATGTTACCAAATTTGTGGAGCAGTGAATTTTTAAACTCTGGTATAAGTAATTTTATCAACCTGTTTTCTAATACCATGATTAAGAAAACAACTTACTTTAGCAGGGTATCGAAACAGTTTCACAAACCCAAAATCATCGCCTGTGGCTAACACCTTATTATCACTAGTGAGGCATGAAGCAGTTACATCTGTGACTTCTCCAATAATTGGCCAGATTCCTTCACAGCAAGATCCCAGAACACTTGTCCACGATGCCCAGCCAATCTTTTCTACCTACAAAAATAACCTGTTTGAGATAGAGTATACTTATCCCTAGGCAATTATTCATCAATACGACCTCAACAAAGAAAATCCTTACATGTTAAAATATAGTATTTAAGAAATAACATTTTAATATTTTATTATCCTTGTTTATTATAATTTTAGAAGTTCCCACTGTGCTAGAAAATGGCTTTCTGATACAGGGCTTCAGAGGCATTTGGCAAGGGAGGGCTTTGGTAGCAGTCACTTTCCCATGCTTGTGCAGGGAAAAGCACCGGTTGTGGGAACTTCTCCTATGCGAAAAAGTAGCTGTGGCAACTGAGTCCTACTGCCTGCTTGCCCTTGAAACAAATAGCCCCTAGCCTGAAAAGACTGCCAGCCACTGCTTTACATGGTTCTTTCTTCAGATAAAGATTATTTTGGGGGTACCTAACTAATTTCTGTTGAATTTAAGGAAAAAGACAGCAAATAGCCTAACAGAAGTTTTCTCCTAGAGCCACTTAAGAACTGTGGCATTTAGTCTACTGATGTAGTTTATACTACTTTACCCCAATATGAGGTTTGCAACTGCATAAAGAGGCCTTGTTATTTCCCTACCTCCAAACTGGGAATTGTCTGCCTCTTCCCACGAGGAGCTTCAAAAAATAATTGCTCTTTAGCACCAGTGTTAACTTGTAGAAGTTTCCCTGTAAAACATAAAAACATACACTGATTTGTTGGATTGAAACACTCCAACTGAAAAAAATGTCCATTCAGAACATTCCTGTTTAGGATTTTCCACAGATGTATTTAATTGATTTAATTTAAAAATGCATTTGTAAATTAACCATGCATTTACTATTTAAGGTCCCTGCAGGAAAGCCAGTTTTCCTTTTGAGTGTGAGAATATGAAACAATCTGTTTTCTTGGATGTGAGATGTAACAGTACATAGTTCAATAGGTAGTAAATAAATATGTATTTGTATGTAAGGTGTATGAGAATCTAGACAGAATTCTTCTCTTGAAAATTTGAACTGTTTTAGGTAGCTAAACTGCTGGTAGTTATTCAGTTACATGTAATTGAATACATGTATATACACTAGCTATATCAGCATCTCACTAAACTGAGAGAATGGCATCAGAAATTTACACTTTAGGTATGCTGGATTAAATTAAATAAAATCTACATGTTTAAGAGAACAAAGAAGACTACTCTCTGACTCCCCATGAAGCTTTGGCTACAAAGGACAGTTCTGAGTTAGGTGTCAGGCCCCAAAACAATGTGAGGGGAGAGTTAAACACCTAAAAACAGAATCTACAAAAGCTAGCATACTGAGCTGAGAGCCACTAAGGTTTGGCAGTAGAAAAAGGCAAGTCAAGGGGTGGGAATGATACCTTCTAGCATGCATGTGCACACATGCATGTGCACCCCTCCCCAAGACAGACACATTCCTCCAGTTGGGATACTTAACCCTGAGCCAGCCCTTTCCCATGCAACACAGCAAGGAGAAGGAAGTAATGGTCAAGCAGCTTTCCTCTGAATAGCATAGTGATTACAACACCCACCAGGGTTGTAAGGATATTCTTCAAGGAGCTCTGCTACTCAGGGACTTAGGTGCCTAAATGCACTATTTTGCCTCAGGTGATATGAACCCACATCTCCCACCCATGAGAAGAATGTCCTAATTACCAGGCTGTAGGGCATTCTGGAGTGGATCCTTCTCAATATCTTCAGATGAAGTTGCTTCACTTATATACAGTATGTAGTAAATATTCAGTGGAGCAGGAACTAGAACACAGGTCTCTCTCACTTCACCAAATAAGCAGCCTAACCATCAGGCTAGATGGTCACTCTTCCCTTCTTTTTCTCTCCCTCCTCTGTTTAAGTTTCATATGCGGTTAGGTATGTATTACATATGTCTATTGAATAAGGCAATAGGTGAGAAAGGTGAGGCAATAGTCTCAGGGCTTATGTATGAACTAAGGGCCCAGCTCCTTGACACTGAGGACTTGAGTCATTTTCTGTGTGTTTGCTACCAAACATTTAGGTGCATAGGGAATTTTAGTGGCAAAAACTTGGTCATCTGGGATATTTTGACATTAAGAATTAAGTGGCAGCTGAGTAGGGCTTTTGAGGATTTACATTTTGGAATTAGACACATACAGTAGGTACCTAACCTTTAGTGGATCAAGCTCCTAAGTGTATAAGTAAATTTTGAACATGGTATTTTGACATTTTTCAAAATTTAACCTGTAATTAACCTTCCAGTCATTATTTAGATACATTTCTATAACTTACCTCTTATGTCCCAGTCCATGTGTGTTATGTAACTGGTTGCTCCCTTGCAGATTCCTACTCGCTTACTGCTCATTACATTGTAGATGTCTACAAAGTTGTCACATGATGCCACAGCTAAGTACTTTCCAGCCCCTTAAATGCATTAGTAGAAATGTAAGACATTTAAAAAGAAAATCACTCTTCTATGCATTAGTGGATAACCTATTATCCTTTGACTTCTTGGAACTCAGTTAAGTTAAACTTTCAACTCTGTTAAGTAAGATCAGTGGTCTAGCTGCCTCCGGTATATCAATATCACAGAACAACCAGATGTGGCCCATGGTGCCATGTCATCCAGTCCATAGGGCTCTGAATGGGTCTGCAAATTTGGTAGTAGGCGAGCAGTGGTACTGCTCCCCTGCTGTCAAATGGGCCCATGGGGAGCATTGAGCCCTGCACACTGGATTTGGTGCCTGATCTCAGCCCACAGGGCTGGGTGGGGGCAGTGCCAGGCCCCAGGACCCAATCCCACTGTGTGGGAGACAGGAGATGCAAGTGCTAGCCCTCCCCTCCCCTCCCCTCCCCCCCAACTGAATCCTGGCATGCAGGGGGCAGGAGGGAGTGATGCCAGGCCACTGGGACCCAATCCCAGGGGGTGGGGGGTGGGAAGGAACAGTGCTGGGAGCCTAGGGTCTAATCCCAGCATGCAGGGCAGGAAAGGGGTATGCCGGGCCCTAGGACCCAATCTGGCCTACTGGTGATGGGCCCCACACCTCTCATCTGGCCTGTGGAGCCAAAAGGTTGAGTGTCAGTAGTATAGCCAACCAGGGTATCTTAAAAATGACCTGACAATCCAAACAGTTCTTGCCTGCAGAGGTTGGTATGCATAAAATTACAACTCAGGTAGCAGAAGTGCATTATTCATGTGATATTTTATACAAGTTTTACCTTCTTTATTGATACCAATATATCTTGAGCTATATAGTTAAGCTCTTAAATGGAAACTTCTTTGGAATTACCTGATCTCAACTGCAACTGCTGAACCCTTTTAGAAAGCCAATGCTAAAGCATTAGAATCAGGGAGAATCAGAGAAAAGTAGGGCTAGAAGGGACCACTAGAGATCAGTTAGTCCAACACCCTGTCTGAGGCAGTTTCATCCCTATCCAAAACATCCTATACCAATACACTGTCTAATCTAGCAAAACTAGACAGTCAACCTAAGCACAACACAAGACATAACACCCTAATTTGCCACAGGTAAAACAGGGGGACTACAGCGGCCAACATCCTGCTGCTGCAAAATTTGTTGAAATACACTCAAGAGATTCCAAGTAGAGGGCCATGCCCCTCCTCCCCCGCCCCCACACCACTACAGAGAAAGGCTAAAACACTGATCATCCATACCAATCTTATCATGATGCAAAATTCCTTCCTGAACCCAAATACGACAAATCATCCTGACCCTGAGCAGAGTGGGAAGACCCTTTAGCTAGAAGCCTCTTGCTTTGGTCCCATCAGGAGCTCGGGCACACCCAAGTCAAAATCCCTAGCCTTGGCTGCAGCCAAAACCCAATGTTTCTGAGGAAGGCTTTAAAAAATATTGACATGTAGCAGCAGGAGGGGAAATACTCCATCCCATTCCCATGCACTAATCTACAAAACCCAGAAGCATGGGAAATACCTGTAGTAAAACATAGGCATAGTTATGCCTAGATCATCTCTGACCAAGGCCTGTCCAACCTCTTCTTGAATACCTCCCATGATGGAAAAAAACACAACTAACTTCCTAGGCAGTCTATTCCACTGTTAAACTTACTATGCTGCAACTTCAAGCCACTGGTCCATGTCCTGCTCTCTGCAGCAACAGAGAAAATGTGTTTTCCCCTATTCTTTTTTTGTAGCCCTTCAAGTATTTGAAGACTACATTCATGCCCCTCTAAGCACCTTTCCATAAGCTGAACATGCCTATTTCCTTCAACCTTTCCTCATATGACTTGCTTTCCTTGTCTGGAAGGCAAGTCAAATGTCTTGTTTTCACGTGCCTCTGGAACCTCTCCAACTTGTCCACGTCCTTTTTAAAATACGAAGCCCAAAACTGCACACAACACTCTAGGGCTACAGACAAAAATTCAAAGAGCCAGAGCCTGAGTTGATTCAACCTTTGCAGGTTAGTTTAACCTGAGTAGACTGAACCAATTTGCAAGTGAATAGACATTCTCTTTTGACTGAGCAAATGCAGGCACATGCCTGCAATGGCTCAGGCCAGAAGCAAGGGGGCACTAGAGTGAGCCCTCAGTTAGAGGGAAACTAACCTGAGGGAAGGGGCATAGACAGGCCCAGGCGGGCCTGACTATGATTGGGGATGGGTTTAAACTCCCACTCTGGCCTGCAGGTCTGCTTGGAGGGAGAGGGGGAGAAGCAGGCCCTGTCAGAGGTTCCCAGCCCCCCACCCCTGCTCACTCACTGGCTGGTGGCAGGAGTAAGGGCAGGGCATGACTCCAGTAGCCTGAGGGGAAGTGGAGGTTTAATTCCTGCATTGCAGCAGGGGCAGCATGGGTAGTGATAGGCTCCACTTGTGGATCTGGGGCCGTGCACTCGGTTATGCGGCCCGACTCACTGCTGCCTCCTGCTGCAGCAGTGTGACCCAGGCTAGGGTGGCTTGATGGGGTGGGGGTCAGCAGACTGGGCTGCACTCCTGGGCTGTGGGGCAAGGCTGGACCGGGCAATGAGCCACCACAGCCCAGTTGGGTCTGGCCACATGGCCCACAGCAGCCCACTCCTCCCACTCCTAGAGGCAGAGCAAACTATCACGGTGGTCAGAGATGAGGCACCAGTCACCCAGGTGTTCCAGGTGGTTCACAGTAGTGCCAGGTGCTCAGGGTGGGCTGCTGCAGGCCAGTTGCTGCCTACGCCCTTGGGCTGCAGAGCTGGTCCAGACCAGGCTGCAGCTGTCCATTGCTTCTCCCTGCTGCTGCCCCCACCCATGGCCCACAGCAGCCTGCCCTAAGTGCCAATCCCACTGCGAGCAGGCAGTGGGTTACTGGCACTTCACCCGCCACAATAAGTTTGCTCTGTCACTACTGCTGGGAGAGGGAGGAGGCAGGGAACCACATTGCAGCAGCAACCCACCTGGAAACCATAGCCCCCATGCAGGGCTGGAGGCAGGAGGTGGTGGGTGCTGACCCCCACTCCCTGGGGCCGCCCCAGCCTGGGCTGAACTGCCACAATAACAAAAAAAACAAAATACTTTCTTTGGCTACAGACAAAGTTTAAGCGAAAACCTTGAGGCACAAAATGTCACACAGCCACTGCCCAATAATATCCTCAGCCTGAATGAAGTGGCAAGACTTTGTAAAGTTCACTATACTTAGCAGCTCCCATTGTTTTCAATGAGTCAACTTGACACTGATCTCTTTAATATTTAGCCTAAAATATGAGCAAACCT
>NW_005842650.1:339948-374948 GCF_000455745.1 Alligator sinensis | reverse complement strand
AATACTGTGCGTTTGATTTCTCCTTTCTAACTGAAATTCTTTGCACTTGCCTCTAATGAATTTCGTTCTGTTAATTTTGGTCGATTTCTTCAATTTATCAAGATTTTGAATCCTATCCTGTTCTCCCAAGTGCTTACAACTTCACTCAGCTATAGATTTCATACATGTATTCTTTAGTCCTTTATCCAAGTATGGAACAGAATTAGATCCATTAACATCCCCCTGTCTTCAGGGTTTGACAGCAAGCCATTTGTAGCTACTGGAATATTTTTTTCAACTTCTTGTGTATCCAACTTATTGTGATCATCTAGACTCTTTTGATTATAAAAAGTAATGTGGTACAGTGCTAAGAGTCTCACTAAAGTAATCTACTACGTCCCCTTAACTATGAAGAGGACTTCCACTTTGTCTCAGAAGGAAATTAGATTGGTTTGGCACAATCTGTTCTGGACAAACCACATAGGGTAATCTTTATTACCTTGATGTCCTCTACGAAAAAAAAGTTTCAACCAACTGGCATATTTTGGTGAAAAATATGTTGGTGAAAAACTCTAATAATAATTATAGAGCTATGGAGCTAAAATAGCTAATGTATTTTCTGTCAGGTTTCATGTATTTTTCCAGTAGGTCATCTTCACAATTTTAACCAAAAAAACCAATACATTTCACAAAATAGTATTGTAACCCTGCGGACTAGCTCAAATAATAACTTGGTAATTCAACCTTAATCTTGTAGTTTCTTCCAAAAACATCCTATTTCACAGTATATATAAATATGAAAAATCTTCCAGTTTAAAATGCCTGTAATATTAGACACAATATATAGCTTTAAGACTAGTTCTTTGATTTTTATATTAAATTTAGATATTTTTAATTGCTAACACCTGCAGATAATCCTAAAACCACTTATAAATGTAAATATTGCTTAAAGATATATTCTCTTAAGTAGGTTGGGGCTATATAACTCATTAATGCCTTATCAATGAGCTTGTATGAAGTAATGAAAAAAGAATTAATAGAATACTAATAAGTACAAGCTAAAATTAAGTAAAAGTCTCTTCTCATACTAACATCTTACCCTTTTTCAACTTGCGAACAGCTAACATGCAATGGCTAGGAGATAAATCCCATATTCTTAAGGTTTTGTCATCACTTACAGTGGCACAAATAGGTAAATGAGGATGGGTAGCTAGACCCCAAACTTCCCCCTCCATGTGACCCTGTAAAAACAAAATTAATCGAGTACTTTATTGTGCAAAACAATACATAAGGAAGTTATAAAGCTATGTATAATAAAGAAAAGCTCCCAAAGATGACAATCTAACATAGTAATCAATAAAAAATATCCTAAAAGTTAAAAAGCTGCTGATTAAAATGCAATTTTAAATTATAGTAAATAATATTGGGAAAAGACCCTAGTGAGAAACTGAGCATTGGCCTGTTTTGCAGCATGTCAAAGTAAATGAACAGATTCTTTCCTTCTAATAGTCTGCAAGCTAGGGCTGTGCGAAGCTTCGGTCACTGATTCGATTCGAAGGAGATTCGGCCCGATTCGGTGGCTAAATCTCTGAATCAAATCAGGAGACCCATTAACCTCTCCGAATTGAATCCTCCGAATCAATTTGGAGTCATTTGACAATTTGGCCATAGACAGCTTTATATGTTTTTTCTACATACCTTGAAGTATCAGACATGGCTCGTGAATACTAAGATGGTGGGGCACATGGAGTGTCCCACGGGAGTGCAGGGTGGTCCCCAAATTGCTTGACAGTGGACTCAGAAGTGAACCAGAAATACTTCTGCCGGGTCTGCTGCTGAGCATGTGGGGGACCCCCCACCCCCGGCTCAGCAACTGGTGTCTCTTGGGTTTGGGGGGACACCCGGGGTACCCCTGTGGCTGATCACTGAGCCGGGGAGGCATGGGGGGTCCCCTGCACGCTTAGTGGTGGACTGAGAAGTGGACTGGAAGTATTTCTGGTCCACTTCTGGTTCCGCCGCCGAGCGCGTGGGGGACCCCTCCCGCCCCACACTCCTGTGGGATGCTCCATCTGCCCTACCATATCAGTGTTCATGAGCTGCGCCTAGTACCTCAGGGTATGTAGAAAAAACATATAAAGCCGTGTTTATGGCCGAATCACTGGTTCTCTGAATCAGAATCAAATCTTCAGATTCAGCCAATCGAATTGGGATAGTGATCCAAATCAGCAAATTGAATCGCTGTCCCCCAAATCGGGCCAAATCTGAATTGAATACTATCTGCTTCGCACACCCCTACTGCAAGATTCATTAACAAGTACAGTGCTTATGAGCTCATGTCAATTTTATTTGTTTTTTTCTACTTGTGACAAACTCTTTCAGACTACCACATTCTAGGAAGGATATGAAAACAATAAGAAACATGTAATTATAATTTGAAATATACCTGAACCAGCAGAGTTATTGGTCCACTTTTATCCACCTCTAGTATTTCACCATTTTTTGTGCCCACTAAAATATGACCATGTCCTAATGATATGGCACGTATAGAGGGGTTATCTTCTAAAAGGAGACCTAAAACATTAACATTTTAAAAGGGAAAAACTTTAATTCCACAAGTGTATGCAACTTATTTTAAGAGTATCTTTTTATAAATCTATACATTACACCCAATAGAAAACAAACATCAACATTGGTCCTTTTAGTGAAACCTTGCTTTGGCTCTATTTGTGTAGATTTAACACATTAGACAGTTTTAAAATATTGCCCTCTGTGATGGTTATTACAGGTTCCCCATACAATCCATACAATCAGGTTCCCAGTTTTTGTGTCTTATCCTTCCCCAATAAACCTGATACATAAAACAACTATCAATGATTCTTAAACTTATTAGGCCCTCCTTAAATTTCACTGAGGAAAGCAATAACTTTGCTAACTAACAGGCTTCCTGCAAACCTCAGTGAATGAAATTTTTATACATTGAGATAAGTTGCTATCTAACATATTTCTATACAACACTTACCTATAGCACCTTAGAGCACAGTATATTTATAAAGAGAGTTAACCTATAACGGTCAGTGTAAGAGTGATGTTGTAGCCACAACAGTCTAGAAACTATGTAAGAGGCAATGATTTCTTAGGGTGATACATTTTATTGGACCAACTGTGTAGATGGGATAGAGTTAGACAAACTTTCAAATGCAAAACATGCCTTCTTGGGTGTGATCACAAGGGCTAGAGACAGACATTCAAAAAGCCTGAGCCTAAACTGATTCAATTTTTGCAGATTAGTCTGCCCTGGTTAAGCTAAACAAATATGTAACTGTACAGACATCCCCCCTGGACTGGAAAAATGCAGGCACATGCCTGCAGTGACTCAGGCTAGAAGCTGGGGGGCACTACAGCAGCCCCCCTTCCCTTACACAATGCTGAGGGCTTTGTCCCATCTGCCACAGCACAGATCATAGCCAGCACAGATCATGTGGTCTGCTAGCTAATGCTAAGAGGTGTCTGTGTAAGGAAGAGGAGAGAGGGCAATTCCTATTTAGCAGGGAGTGGTGTGGGGGAAACCAGGCAGATGCCTGCAGTCTCTGCCAGAGCTGCAAGCAGGGAGCAGAGAGGAGGGACCAGCTCTGCTGTGGAGCAGAGAGCCCTGCCCAACCCAGAGAGCATGCTGGGATGCTGAGGGAGTCTGGTTTAATTTAAACCAACAAGGGATCTGGAACAGGTGTTGCATAAACCGGTTTCACCCAAATCAGTTAAGTCTGATATTACATTCAACCAGGTTTATCTCAAACTGGTTCCAGCCATTTTCAAACTGGTTTATGTGCACTGAACAATTGTTCTGTTATAGGTTTAAACCAGTTTCTGATGGCTTAAACTGGTTTAAGTGATCAAACCCTAGCTCCTCTGGCTACTATACTACAGGGTATGTTGGAGTCTATGAATTTCTCCCACTGATAGTGTTTCAATTTGTATAAATGATTAAACATCACAGGATCGGGGCCCAAAACTCAGGTGTCCCACATATACCTGAGTGTTCTAACCCCTGGGTTAGAGACTAATTCTCTCACTCACTCTGTCTGAATATTTAAGTATTTTATACAAAGTGAAACAGCTCTAGCAGGAAAGACTAATGAAATACTACAAAACACCCTGGAGCTTACTGGTTAGGACACACAGTAGTAGATTCAAATACTCAGTTCATCCAAGATCAGATTCACTCTCTGCCTGATTCAGAGCAGGAATTTGAACCAAGATGTCCCACATCTTACATGAACATCTTTATCACTAGGCGACAGTCAGAAAAGAAACAAATGTAACTAGACCCAAAGGTTTTCCCCAAAACTTTAATTTTCCTTTTGCAATTTTTACCACAACAAAATCTAATTTCCTCTGATTATGAAGAAAGACAATTCTATAGAAACACCTTACTAAAAAAAAGTGTTTAAAACACAGACTTAAACGCAGAGTATAGGGTGATGTACCATAAAATGACCTAATTCCTCAAATCACCTTTAGAGCCAGGTGCCAAAGCAGCTCGTTTGATGGCATAGGTTTTGAGACAGCGTTCAAAGGTATCATCCCAAAGAGCCACTACCCCATCTTTTCCTCCAGTTACAAATCCCTACCAAAAAAGACAGGTTAGTATTTTTTAAAGATTGTCTTTACTCAGTGTTATAATGACATTACCACATGCAATACTGTAGTTGTAAATTCACAGAATCTTTAAAAGTTTAGATGGAAAACACCTATTAAATTACCCAGTCCTTCTCCCTGCCAATGCAGTGTAGTATTCTCTGATACATTTCCCAATCTCAATTTAAAAGTTGCAAGCAATAAGGCCTGCATTTGCCATTCTAGGAAAATAACTTAACTGCCTCATTTATTCATTGTCAGGATATTTTTCATGATATTTAGCCTAAATCTTGACACTTACTCCAAGTGACAATTAGTGCTTCATGTAGTAATATTTTTCCCCTTGAGATTTGCACCCTTCAAATATTTGTGTAGGTATGCCCATACTGTATTATGATTAATAAATACTAGGTATCTAGTGAGTCAGAAGTACAGTTAGTGTTGGTAGAAGTAATATTTTTATTTTTAGAATTTTTTTATCCCAAAATTAATGACAGAACAAGGAGCAATGGTCCCAAGTTGCAGCAAGGGAAGTTTAGGTTAGATATTAGGAAGCATTTTCTCACTAGGAGTGTAGTAAAGCACTGGAACAGGTTACCCAGAGAGACTGTGGAAGCTCCATCCTTGGAGGTTTTCAGAACCCGGCTAGACAAAGCTTTGACTGGGATGCTCTAGTTTGGGATGATCCTGCTTTGAGCAGGGGGTTGGACTAGATGACCTCCAGAGATCCCTTCCAACCCTAATTGTCTATGATTCTATGATTCTAACACAGAATATGTTACATATTTTATTCAATGTAACATAACAGAATTCCCACTCCTCTAATCAAAAGGGGAACCCTGAGATCCCCTTGGGCCTCAGAAAGACCCCCACTTTTACCTGTTTTATTCACTCTCAAGGTGTCATGACTAGGAATAACTTAACATAGGAGGGCATGCCACAACAAAATCAGCCAAAATGTCACCAAAACATAATAATAAACTTGCTTAAATACAACCCAAATTGGTACAGTCATCATCTATAGGGGCCTTTTCCCTGGGCAGCGGGGGAGCCACTCAGATACGATGTCTTGATGCAGTGACTTTCAGCTGCTTTGCCCTACAGTGTCAGGGCTATGGCATGGGTGGGATATGAGAGCAGCACCTCAGGGAGGCACTGCAGAGACCCAGGAGACAGAGAGCAGCCTATGCGTAGCGGGGAGGGCGGGGGGAAAGGACTTCCATTTGGTCCTTCTATGAGCAGGTGGATGAGTTTCTAAGAGACTCAGCATGCCCATATCCTTCTGACCTGAAAGTAGGCTACAATTCAGAACTCTAGTTCCATCATAGAAGACGACTGCATTCTTGTTAGGTTTAGCCATGAAGGGAATCTTCTTAAATCCAAATGACATCTCATTTAATATCCCAATAGTTCACTTACTTTTTCTAATGCATGCATGCTGAACACTGGACCATCATGTGCTTTGACAGTTTTTATGAGAAACAAATCTCTCCAGATACACACATCCCCAGTGGAAGTTCCAGAGAATGTCATCTCTTCAGTCCAGCCGTATACTGCACACATCATTGTATCCATTCTTCCCATTGCACCTATGCAGCCCTTTTTCCCAATCAGTCCTCCCCCTGGTTTAGAGTAAAAATATGTAATCAATGCTTACTCAACTACCATTTTCATAAGACTATATGGGACAACATATTCAAAATAATAAATCTCTTTCCTTCTACCTTCACCCTTATAAAAAAACCCTTAAAACTTCTTTTTCTAAGGCATAATTTTTGCAATTTCTGGCACTTTTCAAGACTTTACATACTAGTTGAATCAATGACTTTACATACTAGTTGAATCAATATTTTAATGTATATACACACAAGCATATAAACATGTGAGAAATAGAAAAAAACTCATTTGCTTATGTGGGTGGGTATGTAGATTTTAATATATGCTTAACTTCTATGGCACAGTAAAGGGCTTAATAGAATGGGTCTAAAATTGCATTATTCCCATAAATAACTTTAAACACTAACATTATTTTCTTTTTATGGAATATTTTTTAAGAAAAATTATTTTTTAATTTTAGTTTTAAATCCCACACTTAAAACTAAAAAACTGTGACAGAAATTTTATTACCAATTCTAATATAATACAAACCTTTGACTGTCTGTCTGTCTGTCTGTAATGCTTTATTTGCACTGTGATTGGTTGTCTCGGCAGTCAATCACAATGCTGACTGAACCAACCAATCAGAGTGCTCCAAAAACATTCTGGATAGGAGGCAGCAGCAGCAGCGCAGCGGAGCACTGCCATGATGGTGGGGACAGAGGGGATAGAGCAGGAGGCGGCAAGGCCCCCTCTGGCCCTGCTCCCTGAAGGTGGCGGTGGCACAGGCTGCTGGCCGAGAGGGATAGAGGGGACGGCAGGGCAAGCTTCCCCGCCCCTCCCCCCCTCCACCCCCGCTCCTGGGAGGTGGCGGCACAAGGTGGTGGGTGGCGGCGCTCCATCCCTGCTCCCCACTGTCATTCCTGATAGACAACTGGCTAGTATATTTTAAAAACCACTAATATGTATGTAAAGTAGCATTTTCCCCAGGATGTCATGGTGGCAACTTCCACAAATCTGAAGGGTTGCAGGCTGGAAAACCAGATGTCTATATTCACAAAATTGTCAGTGCTGCTCTGTCTTTGTGAAAATAGTGCCACCTTAAATGGTAGGACTCAGAACTTTGACATCTTCAAAGTACTGCACAGCACCTCAATGAAAAGCCTCTGAACCAGTTTACTAGCATTTAGTGTTTGTGCCAATTCTGCGCTAAATTATATACTTCAGTATCACATGTGGCCTTACATGTGATACTAAAGTATATAATTTAGCAGTGACTCTTTACTTGGAATATGGTAGGACAGACTTACAGCTCAGGGCTTATACTTACTTTGGTAACTCTCCTTCATAATGATTAGATGGTACTACCTCTATATGCATTCTTTAGTTCATCTTTGAAAAATATATATGCCTTGGCATCATATGAGTGTTAATATTTTCATGCTTATTGACTACATAGTCTTTTTGATTCCAGTGTTACTACCAGCAGCATATATTGATCTCATGATCTTTGGCATCACTGTCTTGAACAGAGACTGCAGTGTCACTCAGCACAAACTGGTATATACCAGTCCCAAAAGCATTTCCAGTTCAATGCAGAAAAAGCACATTCTCTATTTTTTCACCCAATCAAATGGATGAAAACTTTTCTTTGGGCTCTTCTTACCTTACTCTGAATGCTTACCCTGGGGGTTGTGTCTAATCCCCTCCAAAAGGCTATGTTACTAACCAGGCACCTCATTTTAAACCAAGGGCTTTATGTACCTAAATGGCACATAGACAACTGTGTAACTGCATTCTTTCACACAATTTGTAAATCAATTTTGTGCACACAAACCAGAGCACAGCCCCATTGAGCATGCTGCAGGGTGAGACAGAACCACCTAACTACATACATAAGGCCAGGTAAGTCCTCAAATCTTAGCCACAGAAAAACAAGGAAAAGGAGAAGGAAGGCCCTCCTGAAATTCAGAATACCATACAGGGGATGTTTTTCCTTTTAACCCAACAGTCTTGCCCAGAGTGGAAGACTCAGGTTCGAGACTCCCCTCTGTCAGAAAGGGTCTGAACCTGTCTTTCCTACTTCCTATCAAGCCATAGATGAGGCATTATCCAGGTCCACTAAGCAGCCAAGGGAGGGAAATATGCTGGGAGAAGGAAAGAAAATAAGCCATAGGGTGAGAGGTCAGTGAAATGCATGCTATCCTGAAAGGGAGAAGGCCCTGAGTTCTAGGAAAATTCCCAGTGCTGTTGACGCATTATATCTAAAGAAGATCAAATTCAAGGTTCAGGGGGTCAGCTTCAAGTAGAAGCCTACATAACAGTTTGGTAATGCCTAGGCCTTGGCCTGGTGGGAAAAGCACTTTGCTGGGAAGACACAGTTTCAAACCACTTTGGGAGAAGACAGCCTAGAACTTTGGTCTCCTTCTCTGTGAATGAATGTCTTAACCACTAAGTTTTTGTGTTAAAAGATGGGAGGACCCAGTAATGTAATAATGGGTGGGCAAATAAGCCACAAGCACTGCCTCGGGGGGGAGGAGAAGAGCAGGGTGACACCACAGTGGAGCAAGGGGGCTGCTTCACCTCCTCTCCCTCCACACACCCTGTACCTTCCCTGCAGTGCTTCTGGCTCTGACTTCTACAGCAGGGAGGGCAGAGCATCAGTTGTACCACCCACTGCAGGAGCAGCAGGTTCATTGCTGTGGGGGGGAAGATGTCATCTTTTTTTTATCTGCCACTGAAAAATGGTGTTTAAATAGTGGTAAAGAAAAGGAAGTGACAGCCCCGCCCCCGCTTCAGCAAACCTGTAGCACTGTTCCTCTACTGTTTGCCACAGCCCAGCAATTATGCCTGCATGGTGATACTATTTTGTCAGACGATGAAACAAAATCTCAAATTGCGGAAGTGCCAAAAACTGCAGCTGTGTGGCTGCACACATGCCCTTTACACATATAAAGTGAAACAGGGTTTAGCCCAAAGTGTGTTAGTTCTTACTGCGAAGGCAGTCCCTTCACAGCATCTGATGAAATATTAGTAGGCATCTGTCTGTCTCATGAGACAATACAATTACACTGAGTGAGACATCAGCCCACTGAACGTAAGCCTCGCTTGAAAGATGAAGCAAAGCTGGAGTGATCTCTCCGGGGCACAAAAGCCCAAGCAGTGCTTACAAAAGCTTATGGTATCCAGCTCTAATTTAGTTTGTCTATAAGGTGCAAATTTATGCTGCCTTCTGCCAGTTCTTGCTTTAGTCACCATTCAAAAAAAACCTGCTAAAAATTAATAATTGGCACAGAAATAGCCTGTTGGAGTTTGGGTTCAACTTGAATGATTTCTTGGGCAGTCCATAACTGAGATGACCAGAGTCACCTTTTTCCTCGCACTTAAACATTCGCTGGCTCTTAAGAATTTTGCTTCAAAAGGGCTCCTTCCGGGAAGGAATTGATCTGCATTAGAGATAATGTATCTTTAAAACTATTTTTGATGTCTGAGTATTTAGAGATTCTTTAAAAAAATAAAAGTATTTTCATCAGCAAAATAGGTAATCTTAGATACCCATTTAGCTCCTTATGCCTTTTAAGACCTGATGCAATGAACTCAGAGTACCATACCAGGGATGTTTTTCCATTGCTTAAAATTAATTTTTTTCAGACAGATGAAGCAAGCATCTTCTCCCCTTTGGCATCACTTGATATTGATTTGCACATATTAAGTGGTATTTGTTTTTACTGTCCTAGAGCTATTTATTATATACTTTGACATGCATTAACTATTAGCTATCTAATTACTATATGTAAAAATGGACAAAACATTCCAAAATAGGTAACATACTTTTCTGTGTAGCACAGTACATCTAGCACAATGGACAGGTGACTTTGGGTGGGGACTCTGCCACTACCATAATGCAAATTAATTTTTATTATTAACAGGAGTTAGAAGAAATTAACTTAACATATACACGTATATATGTCAAAAGCAATATGATAGGCGTAATAGTATATTTAATATAACAGAAAATGCCTCAGTTAAAAACTTTAGAAAAAATGTCTTTCCTTACCTGCTCTTCGCCAGAATTTCATGTGTTTAATTCCAGCTGTAATCAGTCTGTCAGGCATATAAGGATTCATCTTAACAACAAAAATCTTATCTTTGCTTCCTCTGAAATAAAAAGGAAAACATTGGGCTGTTTTAATATAAGGAAACTTGAGTACAATCAGGATTACAAAAATATCAGCGCCAAGGATTTCTGTTGGTGATACCTTTTATTGGACCAACTGCTTGACTGAGATAGATTTAGACAAGCTTTTGAATGCAAAGCATTCTTCTTCAGGTCTTGCCTCCCACATATTTTTCTGGACCATCACAGCTACAATATCATTCCAACATTACCAAAAATATTTTTGAAATTTCTAATTTGCTAATGCTTCTCACAAAATATTCCTGTAACAGTTAGCACTTTTTATTAGGAGAAACAGGGAAGAAAGTCATACAACTAAAATTTTATATTCCATTTTCATCTACCTCATACTTAATTTGACTGTTAGTAAATTAGAATTCTGGAGTCATCACTTCAACAATCCACTAGATGGCTCTTTCTTTGTTTAAAAATGTACACATAGACAGAAAACTCTATTTCTTCTTTGGGATTTAGGGATGAGATAGCTAAGCATGAGCCGTAATGATTCATTAATACCTGACCTTATCTAGAGTATCTTATTATTCTGAAAATGATTGGTAATTCCCATCCACCTTTTACTGAATTTTTCTGTTATTCTGATTGACATAAAAAAATAAGTATGACGATATGTGTATCTGTTTTAAAATTAAAATCTTCAGCTGTTTAAAAAAATATCATTTGCTGCCATATGGTGCATGACTTTCTATGCTTAGAAGCATATACATATAATGCACAATTCAAAATCTATATAGTTTTGAAAATAAATCTATGTAAGAGAAAATTACTTATGATTGATATTGCTTTTCTGAACATATCAGGGTTTGGACAGACAGGAAGTGCTTCAAATTCTGCCCTTTTTTTGAAGCATAAGTGTAGCAAAACTGCTCCAATTTTAACTCTGCTTCATCCAGGGTCAAAACTGATGCGGTTTATTTTACTTGTAATGTTGCAGGACCATGCACACATAACAATTACAACACAACAGCTGCTGCACTCTTTCAAGCCACAGCTCCCCCTACTTTTGGAAGCTATTCCACATAAATGTTTGTCTAATACCCTGAAGCACTGCAAAGTTATCTCTGTTTCATCCAAGGTCACTTTTGTATGTTTCTGGCTAGTTTATAGCCAGTCCTGTGCATCATCTGTCTGCTCAATTTTTACAGTGCTTTAAAGTTGTCCAAAGTACTATAAATGTTATGTCTGTCTATGCCCTCATTTTGTAGGACTCTCATTCCTGCATCTCGTTTTCTAGAGCAAAAATGGAAAAAAAACTGGCCTAGATTTTAGTTTCCTCAGGATTTTAGGCTATTGAGTGTAGCAGAAGCAGAACAAGGTACAAAGTGAGCTTCTCAAAAACTATCCTTCATCAAAATCACTACAGTATAGAAACTGCCATTAAATGTTCTGTTTCCTTCTCAGATTAACTGGAAAGACAAGCTCCCAGAATGAAAAGCCAATACAAATACATTTTAAAAAAATGAAATTCAGGAAAAAGAAGGTACAAGATAAACACTTCTAAAAGGCTCTAAACAGTACATGATAGAAGACAAATTAAAACTCCATAATATTATATATTCAGTAATGCTAGAAACAGGTTATTTTCCCTTTCCCAAATAAAATTATCAGAAAAGAATGTCCCAAAAGTTAATAAGTTATACTTAAAAACAATTAGCAGTAACAAAACTAAAGATGCTGGGGTGAAAGGTGAGTGGGGTGGTGGTGCAGGTGAAGCAAACACTGTGGGATGCTAGGTGTCTGGGAGACTAGACATTACGTGTGGTACTACAAAACATAGTTTCACAGAGAAGTCCCTCTTTGAAAAAGGAATATTTTTTATAGAAGAGCTGACAAGGTTCCTTGGGTGAATTTGATATCTTTTATTAGACCAACCAAAATAGCTGGAGAAGAGTTATTAAGCAAGCTTTCGGGTTCAAAAACCCTTCGTCAGGCTAAGGAAGTTTCAGCAGTTGGTGTGTGCTCTTCCTGGATGGAATGAAAAGTAAAGAAGCCAGAGGCTGGGCTGGGGAGTCAGTTGTCAGGCAGATTATAATGTGTCAAAAATCCAATGTCTATGTTTAGTCCATGATCTCTAGTATCCAGGAGGTTGATGAAATGGAGTTCATAGGCTCGTCTCTGGGAAGTGTTGTGTAAGTTTCTCTTGAGGATCAGGACTGAGAGATTGGAGAGAGAGTGGCCCTCCTGTGAGAAATGTGCCCCCACCGGTAATTGAGTATTTTTGCCTTTAATAGATTTCCAGTGTGCATTCATTCTGGTGCGCAGTTGTTGTTTGGTCTCTCCTACATATTTTTCATCAGGGCATATGGTGCATTGGATGAGGTATATTACATTTCTGGAGGTGTAGCTGTAAGATCCTGGGATGCTGATGGCTCTGTTGTGGGGTGTAGTAATTGTGGGGGTGGTGGAGATGTGTTGGCAGATTTTGCATTTCTTGTCATGGCACGGTCTGGATCCTGTTGGTGTGTTCTGCGCTTGAGGAAGTTTGCTTCTGGTGATGAGGTTGCTGAGGTTTGGTGCTTGTTTGAAGGTGAGGATGGGTGGCTCTGGGAAGATCTTTTTAAGAATAGGGTCTCTTTCTAGTATGGGTTGCTGTTGTTTGAGGATTTTTCATACAGGTTCAAGGGAGGGGTGATATGTCATAACCAGCGGTGTGCGATTTGGGGGGGGTTCTGCACTGCAGCAGTTCTTCACGTGGTATCCGGGTGGCTCTTTCAAACGTGCGATCTATCTCTCTGGAGGAGTGTCCTTGTTGGGTGAAAGCCTTTTTAAGATTGATGAGGTGGCAATCCTGGGTGTTCTCTTCAGTACAAATGCGGTGGTATCTGAGGGCCTGGCTGTATATCACAGCTTTTTTGGTGTGTTTAGGGTGATTGCTGGTTCTGTGCAGATATGTATGTTGGTCTGTGGGTTTCTTGTATAACGTGGTCTGTATTTTATCATTTTGGATACTGATCATCGTGTCTAGAAGAGCTGTCATTTTTCTAGTGCTACAAATAGTGTGAATATGTGTGAGCTCATCTTTTGTAGAATCACAAGGGAATATATATAGTGTTACAAATGTAATATCTGTCCATAGTCTGTGTGTATATGGAGTAGAAAATATAGCTACTTTGAAGATATGTTAATGGAGATATCACAGAAGCAGGTTATGATGATAGTTTTGCCTTAATATGAATGAGCCTAGACAGTGACTTCAGATTCAACCAATCCTGATATTAGCAATACAAAATGTATTTATGTGGTCATTTTAAAAATAACATTGCCCTGTGAAATTAAATCAAAAGAAATAAAGGGATGGGAGCTTCCTGTAGGTTTTACTCTTTGCGAAAAGAGAAACCTATGAATGTAGACATTGACACCAGCTGTAGACATTCAAAAGGCCCGAAGCAGAATTGATCTAAGTTAAATGGTTTTCTGTAAGCGGTGTAGTTTAGATCAGTAGTGAACAGAACACACATTTGTCCTTTAGTGGGGAGGAGTAAATCTTAGACTGGGTTCTACCATTTCTAAGACAGTCTATGTGTGCTGAACTTCTATTCTGTTATGGGTACTGTATAGACCAGTTTCTGATCACTCATACCAGTAAAAGCATAATGTCTGTACCTGGCCCAAAAGGAGAGAGAGATCTTACTGGGCTAGCTACAGAATCATAGAAAAGTAGGCCTGGAAGGGACTTAAAGAGATCATTTATTCATAATTCTTGAACTTGAATCATGACAAAGTATACCTAAATGGACCCCAGCAGATATTTGTCTAACCTGTTCTTAAAATTTTCTAAGATCTCACAATTTATCTAGGCAGTTTGTTTCAGGGTGTCACCACCCTAATAGAAAGGTTTTCCTTGTGTGCAACCTAACTCATCTTCATTGAAAATTAAGCTGTTTTTTCTTGTGTTTCCCACCATGGCCATGTAAAACAACTGATCATTATCCTTTTTATAACAGCCTTTTAACATGTTGGAAGACTTTTGTGCATCTCCACCACTCATTTCCATTTTTTCAAGAAAAAAACAAATCCAATTATTTCAATCTTTCTCCATATCATCATTGTACTAATCATTATTACTGTTTTCCTTTAGGTTCTCTCTAGTGTGTCTATATCTGCCTTATAGTGCAGTGCCCAAAAGTAAACATGGTATTCCACCTGAAGTCTCATCAATGCTGAGCAGGGCAGAATAATTACCTTAAGTGTCTTGCATACAACTTTCCTGTTAATACTTTCCAGAGTGAGATTTGCCTTTTTTTGCAGCAGCAGCAGCAAAATGTTGACTATATTTAGTCTGTGATTCAATACAACCCCCAGATCATTTTCTAGATAGGCACCTGCTTAGCTAGCTAGTCCCCATTTTGTATTTGTGTATTTGATTTCTCCTTCTAGCAAAACCAAGCCCTCCCCCACCCAAAACAAACAAACAAACAAAAACCAACCTGGCAGAACAAAAGGCTTATTAAAATGCGATTCAGATACCAGCTTAGGCAACAATCTAAAATGAGTCCATGGTACTGTCATTTCATTGTTAAGTCTGGTATAAGTTGTGTCAGCCTCTAGGGCCTTAAGCTATCTTAAGTCATTAGAAAAAAATATCTCCAACAAAAAGCTTACAAAGAGTGAGCCATTTAAAGGATCTTTCATCAGTCTTTTGATTAATATCCCTTGACACAGGAGGGTTTTTAATAAAGGTTTTTAAAAGCTTCAAGCACCACATGAACCTCTAAGGGAAAAACTGAGATATTGAACTGATTCATTTTCAATTAGCATGTAATAGCCCACAATAGCTGCTCAATAAACCTGGAAGAAGTTACTCCTTCAGTCACACTCAGACAGGTAAAAAAAAGACTATGCAGGTAGTTTTTTTGAAGGAAGAGATCCTACTTGAGCCTGACTGAACAATCATTTTTCAACTGTGGGAGTAGGAGTTGGAGGCTGCCTATTCCTTTAGAAGCCAACTATTGCCTCATCTCTAAAACATTTCTGAGAAGCTACAAATTCTATAGAGACAAAAATTCCCTGGATGTGAAATCCTTTGCACTGGTTTCCCCATCTCAATTTGGAGAGAAGGTGTTTTAAAGCCTACTTTTAATTGCCTCTGACCCTCCAAGAGATCACAGTAAAATGAAGATTGACTGTTACCAGGATGAGATGTAAAAAGTCTTGTCATGTTTCCACTAGAGTATCAAAGACCATTAAAATTACCTCAAATGGAAATATTCCCTGGGTACAATGAATACAATGCAGCCATGAGACCTAACATTTATAACACTGTCTAAACTGTCACCTGTTGGTTGTTGGTTCTCCTCTGTACTCATCTGGAAATATTATTTTCTGGGACAAGAAGGTAATTTGAGCGGTCTAGTCCAGAACTCACTCCACTTGCCTGCAGGCAACAAGTTTAGATAGCAGGTAATTTATTTTAGGCCCTAATGACTCCATACCCAAGAAGAATAGGGGCTGTTCTTTAACACAGCACAAAGCAGCATCCTTAGTCAATCATCCTGGGGGCCACAGATATATATAGACTAATTTCATAGCAATAATCATCTATCATCAAGAATGTCATGGAGCAGATACCAAACCAAAAAAGCAAGACAGAGTTGGGGGTGATATTCCTTTAAATCAAAGCTCGGATTCTAATGATTGAAGAGCATTCCCAAGTGCTTCCAAAAATTCATGTCTAGAGCACACACCAATTCAGGTTCATCTGAGATGCATATTGGCATTCAGAATAATTATCTTGACTTTTTGCCTCAATACAGATTCAGTTCCTCATGATCCAAGATCACCCTGTCTTTTTTGTTACTCAGAACTCTATGGAATAAAACCCCTTTCCCTCTCTCCTCCGGTGGTACTGATTTTAAGGTTTCTTTCCTATAAGAAACAGGATTGACTGTAGCATCTCTTCTTGATACTGAGCCCAAACATATTCTTAGGGGCAAGGAACAGAATCTGAAAGACTTCCTGAAAAGCACTTGTAGGGAGACAGTATTTCCTTATCTGATAAGCTCAGTTCCACCTACCTCAAATACCAAGTTCCCGAATATGTCAAGGAGCCATGGCTTGGCAGAACTCTTCACTTCATTGGTGAAACCACCTTAATTGGAAGACAAGTTTGGACTGACATAGGGAACATCAGAACTGAGTCCTCCATTCACATATTCTGACTGACTCTGGCTGACCTTGTGCTGGAGTTATGGGAGCCTCCCTGAGGTACCTGAAGAAGGGCTTGTTGGACCTCCCCATATTTCTTCAACACTTGGAATGATATTTGTAGACATATCTGGTACTCCTGTTCCTCATGATTGACTCCAATGTACATACACACCAAATATGGTCATCAGCTTTGAACAGAACAAGTTTGAAAAAACTCAGTAGTCATTTTCTTTCTTGTATGCCAAACCTGAAATAAAAAAGGTACCAGTACGCCAAATGGAACGCTAAACCAATAGACCAAACAAGTGCTCAGCAGCAGGCTCAGTGCCCAACTGAGAATGGTATCTTAGTACTTACAGTTTAGTACCTAAAAGCTTTTGCTTTGAAGTGCTAAAACCAACACTGAAACAGAGCTATGGTTCTGGCCAAAAAGGAAAAACAGGACCTGGAGTACCAAATACTGTACATGCCAGATAGGCCCTGTACCAGTGCGTGATGCCTAAAGAAATGGGCCATAAGGTCTGCATAAACATACTATGTCAAAAAGAAAAATCCAAAGTACCCAAGGCAAAAGACTTCAGGAAGATGAAAATTTGAGAAATGTACAGGACCTAACTGGAAGACAAGAGTTAGATCCAAGTAGGGCTGTCTAACATGTTTCATTGGTGTGCACAATAAGCACTGACTAAAAGCTAAGATTGGCTTAACAAGGGCTTAAGACTCTCTGTCATGGAATTAAAACCATTAGCTTTCACCAAGACTGTGTTTGTTAAAGAGTCACTAATATCAGCTGAAGTGCAAAATGGTGCAAACTAGTCTGCCTATCAAAACTGTGGAAGTAAAAATATGAAACATTTTTTTCTCTGCTGAGCAAAAGAAAGTTGTGTTGATTCCATTTCATTTTACGCAATTAAGCAGCAGAGAGTCATTTTAAAGTTTGGACCAGCATGGGCTGTGACACGTATTTTTTTTTTAACTTCCACACATGGGTCATATGGGTTGTATCCAAATATTTACAGTACTACTGAAGTTTGGCGAAATCTCCAAAAAAAACTTGCTGATTAAGGGCAATTTGTAATTTTCATAAAAACAAAAATCAAACATCTTTGATTTGTATCAAATGTCTGCAGTGGGAAAACTCCTATTTTGTGAAGAGATCCCAGTAGTAAATGAAGACAAGAAGCATTAGAAACTAATAGTAAAGACAAGATCTTTGCTCCTGAACTCTCTCCTGACAGCAAGCTGGTGTTCTCTTTTTCCCAAATCACCACTAAAAAGGTAAGAAATTAAAAATCCTTAAGACATGTTACAGGCAGGCTTATAGACCATCCACTAGGAGAAACCTAATGAGCTAAGAGAACCATAGCTAATTTCTCCATTCGTGGCCAGATATTTTAAACACCAGCAAGGTGAGACCAAATCTGAAGAACTTGAACTGAAGAGAATTTGAACTACCTAGAAAAGACCACATTGCCTCGGGGTCAGTCACAACCAGTGACACACACAAGTTTCCACAGCCTCAAAGGAAAGGGTTGGGGAAGGAGGAGAAAGGATCTGCAAGAAGAGTTTTATATCCTCAAGAGAAAACAACTGTAATCTTCCAGACCACCCAATCGGAAAGGGATGCAATATGAAAAGGTGCCATTACTGAAGACCTATGATGAAAAGGTAAGGCAGATGCCAACGTCTGTGGAATGCCTAGGAAAGCACTTCAGATGCAAGCAGATTGGAAGGTGGATGAAGCCAAGTAATTCTAACACCAGGAATAAGAAAGAGGCTCTAGGTCCAGCAACTACACAAAGGAGAAATGTTGAGTAAATGTACTGCTTCCAATTGGTGGAAAAGGAATTACAAGAACTATGTACAGTCTATGTTTTGAATTGACGGGAGCGGTATACTACCTGTAACTAGGCACATGGAAAATACTGGTTTATGTAGTGAGTTTTGAAGAAACTGTTACAAAATGTCCCACATACTCAATCGCACAACAATGTGAAAAAATCCTCTACAATCTATCCATAAGAACATATCTAGTTCTTATTTCCGTCTCAACCCCTAACTTTCAGAGCAGTTCCTGTTGATTCTACTTTAGCTACAACTCTATTCCTGAAAGAGATTCAAGGACACGCTAAAAGCCACTGACTAGGTGAACTAAAAAGTAAAGATAATTACTCATTTATGTCTTCTAATATTAGCTTCTATTTGCACTCATTCTGTATGTTACTATTTGAAAATTAATTTTAGTACAGATTTTGAAATATAGTTGAACTCCTACCTTACTGCTGAGAGCTTCTCTCCTTTCTTCCAGTCCCAGAGTACAACAGTATGATTGTCATCTATACCAACAGAAGCCAAGCGTTTGCCATCAGCTGGAAAAGGAAATGTATCAGAGTGGATAAAGTGAATTACTCCTCAGTAAGAAACCAGGTCATTATATTAATTTGAGGCATATCAAACATTGCATGTAATGCTGAGAGATGAAACAATACAGAGACAGGTAAAATAGAGCACAGTGTACTACATTTAGGCAGAAGTGATTTGGGGAGGGGGGGTTGCTTTTTTTTTTTTTTTTTTTAAATAATGGATGGATTATGGGTAGATGGATGGACTCAGTCCAGTGGATAGGATTGAAGCAGATAATTGCCAGGTTCTACTCATAACTTTGACACGGTCTCAATGACCTATATTATCTGTCTATCTTGGACTTTTAAGATTTCTGGGCAACAAATATTGATTTACCTTTTTTAAAAAATTTGGAAAGGGCAGATAAGCTTGAGCCACGTCATTGTCCTGGTGTCCGTCTACACTGGGAGTAAACTTCCACATTGAATCCTACACACCAGCAATCAGCGGCAAGGATATCCCTCCAATCCTAATCGAGTGATCTCCATGTTCTACAACATGCTGGTCATTACTCTACCAATAATGGCCTAGATTGACAAAATCTTCAACATGCATGTGGCACCATGAATTTGTGGGTAGATGCTAGTTCTCTCCCTCCACTGAAGAAGCAAAAATGTTTTGGAATGATTGCAAAATGCATTTACAAAAATACCCCTGGGATACTTTCAGGAAATTTGATATATTTCCAAATCTTGATAATTTTGGATAACATCTTGAGACAATCATGACATATATAATCAGATCTAGCTCCAAGAGACACTACTTCTCATATTCATGAATGATGTTCCCATCACGTGCATATAGTTTAAAGATCCTGAGCTTTCTTCCTGGAAACTGGGTAAAGAGAACAACATTCTGAAAAGTATGAGACAAGGAGGATGAGAAATTCTCCAAGTATCAGAAATTCAAGCTGTATCAGAATGCATCATCTCAGAATCATGCTCCCTCATACATATGGGATAGGAGACCCTGGTGAACCCAAGCACCATCCCTGAATGCAGCACAGAGTATGGAATCAACAACGTGTGTCAGAATTTGACTTCTGAGGCACAGAATGCACACAAGATGAAAGTGATAAGGGCTCCTTACCATGGCGAAATAAGAAAAGAAAGAGAAAACCATATTTCTTCCAGAGAACAGACATGATCCAAGTCTCTCAACTTATACTCTGCCATGGGTGGATCTCACCCAAAGGACAGACTGCAGGACCAAAGTTAAATGCATGTGAAGTTTCTGACAGAAAAATATCATCCTTGCTCACAATTTTCAATACAAGGAGGACTCCTGATTCTTGTGATTGAGAGTGGCTCAGAGAGAAAAGAAATGATCAGATGCCCACTTTTTTTTAAAATTTTCTGTGGTAGCTACTTCATAGGACCTTGGCTCAATAAGAGCTTGGATAGTATCCTTTTGCCATTGTTTTGTACGGCTGCTGGATGGTTGAACTCACACCCTCTCCCCTATGGAGAGGCCTCAGGTTTTTGGCTCCTCTATTGTAATATGCTGCCTGTCTGTCCTGACATACTCTTAGAAGCCCCTCTGTGTTTTCTGCTTTCCCTCCACTCAGATTCAGCAGGCTGTCCCTCATAGGAAGTAGCCTCCTCAACTTCCTTCATGGCAAGTAGTGGTTGTTTGCCCCCTCAGTGTCTGTGCAGGGCTGCTCTCAAGTCCCTGACAGGGGGTATTGCAATAATCCAACAAAGCCAAATGAGGATTATATCATCTTTTTTGTGCTCTCTATTAGTCCTGACAGCTGATCCCGCCTTCCTATTGCTTTGTGGGTATCCTGGAAAAGAGTTTTGTGATTGAATTCCCATTTTGTGCTAAACCTTTTGAATTCCTCTCCTGTATATTGTGGCCTCTAAATACAAAGTATTGGGGATGCCATACTTGACAAAGTGTGCCTTCAGCATCCTGATTACTCTTCTTGCTTGAGTGTTCTCTGGACAGTCTATCTCCCAAAAACTGGAGTAATATCTACCGTGACCTATAGTTTCTATCATTGAACACAAAGGGCGCATCCAGACGAGCGCATGTTCCTCTAGTGTCAGGGATATCCAAGAGTCAAAAAAAACCACTCCGCAGAACAACAGAGCAAGACACAGTCCCAGACCGTGCCAGGAACCAGCAGGGAGTCAGTCCTCCAAAAGAGATGCTCTAGTTTCCTGCCCCTAGCACTGTCCAAGATGGGGGGGGGGGAGGGAGGGGGCCGCTCATGGGTGTGGGTGGGTGAGTGGTGGCAGGGGGATGACACGGCTCCGGGAGGCGCACACAGGAGCCGCGCCTCCCGGAGCTGTGTGACCTGCTCTGGTGCAAAGTCAGACTAGTGAGCCACACCAGTCTGGGCCAGGTCCCACTACACACCACCTCCCTTCAGGGACAGCGGGACAGAGGCATGCCGGGTCTTGCCAGCCCTGGGGCCCCTCTGCCACATGGCCGGACCGGTCCCCAGGCCAGGCAGCAGAGGGTCCCCAGGGCCAGCAGGGCCTGGTATGAGGTCCCCGCGTGCTGCACCGGGTCTTGCTGCCATGGAACTGGCCCAGCTGGGAAGCAGAAGGTCCCCAAGTCTGGCAGGACCCGGCTGGGCCTAGCACGTGGTCCCCAAGAGCTGGAAGCTGGCAGCAACAGGCTCAGAGCACCCCACTCCTGCTGCTGCTGCAAAAAGTAGGTTATGGACCCTGATAGGTGTGGGGCAATTGCTGGGGGGCAGGGGCCTTGGGCAGCAGGGCTGGGACCCTGTGGGGGATGGGGGTCCTCCAGGGGAGAGCTGGGGCCCTGTGGGGGTGGGGCATTCCATATGCAGTGTGGGGGGGCTGCACCCTGTGGGGGCCAGGGAACTCACCCCTCCTGAGCAGCCCCTGCACAAGGTCCCCCATACCCACAGTCCCCCCAGCAATTGCCCCACACCTACCCACAAATCAACCCACATCCCTCCACACACACCTACCCACCTTCCCCCACACCCTTTCCCACCCCCTTCCTGCAAACACCATGTCCCTCCATCACACACCCATCATGTGGGAAGAAAACCAAAAGCACACAACACATATAGGTATATAAAATTTATTTTATCATGATGATAGAGACACTGGTAGGCTTCCACATTGTAAATATACCAATAAAGCATTGCCCAAATGATTGCTGTCTCTCTCTGTCTAGGGAGGGGGGTGTGTGTGTGTGTGGTCTTTTGTGTTAATTGTGGAAAAACATGGATTTTGGGGTATTTTTAAAAATGGATTTGGGATACTGCTGCAGCAGTCCAGCTGGCACAAAGGGTAGCGTCTCCAGGTACCTAGTGGCTGGGCCCCAGAAGCTCCTGAGAGTGAGTAGTCCTGAGCTGCTTGCCAGGGCAGGTTTTTGTACAGATGGGGCCAAGACAAGGCGGCTTTTTATACTGCTGAGGACAGCACAGGTGCTGGCCCCGGGCTCTAGCTCCCCCTGGCTGCAGATCTGGGAGGAGCCAGGCAGGGTTATTTTGCCCCAACTGGCACAATTTTCACCACAACAAAGGGCATGCCCCAGCATGTGCACTGAGACAAAAAGCCCCGGCTCAAATTTGCACTGCTTCTATTTGAGCAGCTGCAAGCACACGTGCTTGTATGTGTGGACACGCCCAAACAGGTCTGTCCCAATCTTTTTTCAAGGTCATGTTGGGATGTCAAGCTGCAGTTTTTCCTCCTGTCTCCATGCTCTTTGCACTCCTCACACTGCTCCATGTCAATCTTCATCTGGAAATTCATGCCTGGCTAGGAGACACACTCCCAAACTCGCTGCAGGCACACCTCTATTCCCGGGCATGAAATGTATTATTTTCATGATATCCTGTCTCAAATTGGCCAGGATTACTGTTCTGTCACCTTTAAACAAGTTCCAACCTTGTGCACAAAACTCATCCCTAACCTGTCAGATGAGGGAATGACTTCCTGGAGCACTTGCTCCTTGTGGCCTGGCCACCCATGGAGTATAGTTTGCATCAGTTTGTAGCCCTTCACTTCTGTGCTCTCATATTGCCTAGAGACTCCTTTTGGAGACAGGGAGGTATTGTAACAAATTGACTGATTTGATTTTCTATTCCACAGAGCCACATGTGGTGTATTCTGGAACATAGGCCTTGCTCAGAGTATCTGCCACTAGCAGGGACTTCCTAGGACAGTGCCTGACACTCACATCATAGCACTGGAATCACAATAGCATGTGTTGTAGTTGCTTTGGTGTACTCTAGAGTGTATTCTTCATAATCCTTCCCAATGGCTTGTAATCAGGATGTACATTCACCTTCTATCTGAAGGTGAACTGGTGAAATTGTTTCATTTCAAAGAGCACAGCCATGAGTTCCTTTTCTATTTCCATAAACTCTTTTTCTGTATCAGTCAAGACCCAACTAGCAAATGCTACAGGTTGCTGGTTCTGCATTAATACTGCTCCCAGGCCGCCTTCTGAGGCATCATATTGTAGTTGTAGTTGCTTTGCTGGGTTGTCATACTTCAAGATTAGTACCTCACTTACAAGTCTCTTTATTCTTTCAAAAGCCTGCTCCTGGGCTTCTGCCCAGTCCCATGCTGTTTTCTTGTGTGTTAGCTGCCTTAGAAGCTGGAAGTTCACAAGCCTCTGAGAGGTATGTACAGAACCTAGAAAGATAGTTAGCCATGCCCATAAATCACTGAACCCCCTTCACATCTTTTGGTCTGGACATTTCCTTAATGGCTCTCAATTTCTCAGGACATGTCCTTAATGGTTCTCAGTTTCTCAGCTATAGTTCTGCTGAGGTCAGAAGGAGACATCAGTTCTTCTCAGCTTCAGCTTGTCTGGGTTCAACTTAATATTCTGCTCCCTACACCTGTTTAGGAGCTGTCACAGCTTAGCATCATGTTCGCTATCTCTGTCTTCTACAATAAAGATTTCATCTGCTACAACTCTGATTCCTTAAAGTCCCCTTAGTGCCCAGTTTGTGCTGGGATATCTGAGGCAGGATTGATTTCCATGGGCATTTTTACTCTGTATCATCTGCCATAGGGTGCTGCAAAGATTGTCAGATGGCTTGAAGGCTCATCTAGCTAGATATACCAGAACCCAATTTTTATATTACAAACTGTAAACAGTTTTGCCCTCAATAGAGTTCAGGCAATGTGTCCTTGAGAGTGGGTAATGGATAATGGCTCCTTTTCAATGCCCTGTTAAGAGGATTTGCATCTATACAAATCCTCAGTTTACTTACCACTACCAGGCGGCTTATCCAGTTGGTGCTTATTTCCACTGGTTTAGTAAAGTCCCTTCTTAGGTGGGTTTGTTCCTATGAATGGCTCTACCAGGGCTATAGGTACTCTGCATTTTGTCATACAGGCTGTACTTAAATCTGTACTTGTATCTGTTATAAATTGAGCTTAGCCTCTAGGCAGAGCCGTCCCTAGCGTATGGTGAATTGGGGCAACCACCCTGGGCTCCGTGCTTTGGTGGGGCCCCACAGAGCTGGGTGGAGCGGCCACGGCCCCTCCCACAGGACCTGCCTGGAGCTGGCAGCTCAGCCCCACACCACAGAAGGAGCATGGAGACTCGCCCCCCGCCCCTTTGCGGGGGTACCACAGCCCCGCGCAGTGTTAAGGGGGCCCCGCACAAGCTGATTTGCCCCAGGTCCCACACCCCACTAGGGTCTGCTCTGCCTCTAGGTGCCTGTCTCCTTCAAATACAACTTTGTATTCCTGTAAAACCTCTGACAAGAGCCATATTGTGCTTCCTCGCTCTCGCCTCATGTGGAAGATATTCTAGTGTTCCATGGAGATCAGGTCCATGGCTTGAACTGCTTGTACCTAACACTGGATGATACTCTTCAGTGTTGACCACTATGAATTCCAAGTGGTACTGTTTTCTGTTCTGTGGATTTTGTATCGATAGTCTGGATTTACCCACTGGTTAAATAGTTTACTGCGTATCACCAGTATCTACTCACATCACTCCAACTGATATTACTGCTGAATAGTTTTTCCTGCCCCTGGGGCAGGGGGCTGGACTTGACAATATTCGAGGTCCCTTCCAGCCCTAATGTCTATGAAATCTATGAAAGTGCATTGCAGCTGGTTCCACAATCAAGCTGGAATCTGACTAATTGCTGCTCTGTTAACATTGTTGCAAATATAGCAGATGGCCATGTCACAATTTCTGTAATGCATGTATGTTCAGAGTATTTGCATCTGCTAGTCACAGAGAAGACTTCATCTTCCTTATAAAAAATCTCAATGTTCTCCCCTACTGCCTGTATTGCAGCTTTATTTCTCTTGTGGTTAGAGAGACACTGGGACACAAAATAGTTCTGTTTCCCTTGCCCAGGCACCTTTGCCGGTAAACAGCATTTTTCTTACAGTCTTTCATGTCACTGCCTGCAGTACCAGCACCTGGGGACTGCATTCTCAGTTTGCCTATCTTTGTTCAGTCCCCTACATTGCTTTTAAACCGAAGGTATGTACATGCTTTGCACTAGCAATTATCTTGGTTCCTTCCTTAGATAATTCAGCTCCCTGTGAAATTCAGAGGTATTTGTCCAGAGTCTGATCAGCCTCTTGCAACACTCTCTCAGCTTAGAATCAGATGTCCCACAAATAATTCTGTCTCTAATAAGGGAGTCTGTTATCTTTCCAAAATTACACATGGATGTCAGCGTTTTCAGCTCTGTAACATTTTTTCTAGATCCTGATTCCAGGTAAAAACAGCAGTACCTTTCCACAGTCTCATTTTTTCTGGGGTCACAGTATTCACCAAAAAGCTCTCAGTTCTCTGCCTTTTATCCCAATGAGGTAATGGAAAAGTTTTACCTTCATTTTCTCATATCAGTCTACCATTATCAGCTGTGTGTACAAAGTCAGTTCTTCCTTCCACTGCTTTCATGCTGCTGCCAGGTTCTTTGACTGGAAATCCAAATGTGCAGATGGTCTGAGTCTCTCCATGATACCTTCTCTCTTTGCTGTGTAGGTGATACTTTAAATCACACACTCTTTCCTATTGTTCTTGCCCACTGCCACTATGTTTCATGCACCAGCACTCTGTGCAATAATAAAGGGACTCCATTTGGACTGCAAGAACTTGAAGTGCTGTGTGCTCAGTGGTGCTGTTTGCCTCGCACTGAGGTGCATTGGATGTTCCAAGCTACTGTGAAACTCCCCCAGCACATGGAGCTTCTTGGTGTCACCCTCCAAATCATCCACTTATAACACTTGTTCCAACTTACAGGTTATTACACCCACTTATATTTAAATTGAGAATCATTATACAGTAAAAGCTATGTTAACCAGCATTTTACAAACTGGAATACTCTATTAGATGCAATTTCCAATATCTCCCAATACAAATCTTACTTTAGCAACCAGAATCTTTGCTGACTCTATCCAGCATGCACATCAAGTATTTCTGTTGTTTACATTAGTTAGTGATGCTGCCCATAGAGAAGCTGCCAGGAGCCGTTCTAGAGGAGCTGCTGGGCAGGGGGACAGGAAAGGGATCTGTGCAGGGCAAGACAGCTTGCTGCTGTGGGCTGGGGCCAGGGCAGCACTGGGCTCCTTCCGGCAGGGGTGGCTGCGTTGCACTCCTGTCTCCCTTGATAGGTATAACTCTCAGATAACCGGAATTTTAAGGTAACTGGCACCCCTCTTGCCCCACACATACCGGATAACAAGGCTTTTACTGTATTTTCAAACAGAATAAAAAAATAAAAAATATATATTACCTGAAAAGTCAACAGCACAAACACCATATTGGTGATAGCCCTTTAAAACTGACAGTGGTTTGATTGTCTCTGTATCCCAAACGTGTATTGCAGAATCCCGACCAACCTAAAAAAAGAAAAGGATATAGGCAGTTGTTTGTGACTTACATTTGGTCATCATATTTGGTATGTTTTCTCAAAAGCACAATTTTATCTTACAATTGCAAATACATAAATGATGTATTTAAAACAATTTAAACTGATGATTCATCTTTCCCTCACTCCTTGTCTACAAGTATATCAAATAATATTGTAGCTCTACTAGAGATATGAACATTATTCCATCTGCCTCATACCCTACTTTCTAGATTTGGCCCTTTCTTCTTTCTAAGGAAGAATGTGAATAGATTAAACACAATTAAGGAATCTTAATGACAAAATTCTATTTGAAAATAGACTCCACAGATGACATGAGGAAAGCACTGCTTATTGTCTCAGCTATTTCTGTATCAACTGTTCTATTTTTAAAAAAAGGATGTCTTTATTACTAGCTTATAAGTACACTAGGGCCAAGATGACTTCTTTCTTTTTCATGCATCATTACTAGTAATAAAAGCCCTGGAGTTTAAATTGTAACCAAGGTACCTGTGTAATTCTATTTTCTTCAGGATTTTATCACCAAAGCAGTTCACTCAAACCTAGCTAAAAAAGGGTTCTTATGGCAGAAAGGAATAGATTCCAACTGATTCACTTACAGCTATATGGGGTGGCCTGAAGCTTAAAATGTGAATAAAAAGAAAATGGAGGCAGATGTAACATCTGAAATCTTTCAAACATCTTTGAAATGTTTCAAAGAGCCAGCCATACAGATGTACATACCCTTTGTATGTGATAAAAGATGTGATATAATTTATTAGACCAACTGAGTAGTTGAGAAAAAGTTCTTTGCAAGCTTTTGGGCACAATCACCCTTCTTCAGGCATAGGAAGTCACTGCTATTCTGAGACTCCAAGGAATGAAAGAAGCTAAAAGTGTGACACGGTGTCAGTGAGAATGTAAATAGGTGGAAATTAGAAAAACAGAAGGTAGAGCAGGGAAGGAAGTGGGGAGGGAACAAAGGTGAGTAAGGGAGAGTCTACAGTACTAGTAATTCAAGGTTGAAAAGAGGCTGACTGTGAAAAAGTAAATAGCTGGAAATTAGGAAGACAAAGGGGAGAAAAGGAGGAGGGGAGGAGAGGAGTGGGGTGGGGAGAAGAAAAGTGTAACAGGTCAGGTCTGGCAGGTATCTGGTGAATCAGATGTCAGGCAGGTTGTAATGTGAAATAAATCCAATGTGTATATTGAAGCTGACTAAATTCCCTGCCATTGGGTCCCTGAACCCTGATCGCTTCGGCTCCCCCACCCCACACACCAAGTGCTTGGGAGCAGCAGCACAAGCAGTACTCAGACTTCTGAGGTCCAGTCACTCCCAACACTCAGTGCATTCCCAGGCCCTCTCCCCCTGCTCCTAGAACTCAAGGCACTTTCAGGACAGCTACTCTCCCTGGAAGATCCCTGTGTCCCTACCACCAGCCTGGGATTCTGGCTCTCCAGCCCCAATTCTTTTTGCTTCCAAAAGTCAATACATTAATTACATAAAACTTTAATCTTTAAGTGAGCCAGTCTGTTTAAATTAACTTCTGATATACTTTTTATCCAGAACAGGAATACTGCCAATGTAAGTGTGAAATTATAGCCTTTTAATTACAAAGGACTTGGTGAGCTGTCCAACTAAGAATGTTTGTCTTCAGCTGTATCAACAGGCTTCTTAGTTTTGGACTTAATTAAAAATCAAAATCTTCTTCCCAAATCAAACCCTGGATTCTTGTTGTGAAAACAATGCCTAAGAAAGCAGAAGTTTAAAATAATGGACTGGAATAGGCACTAAATGTGTTTGTTGCTTAGAGATTGATGAGATGTCACTTAAACAGAACTGAAGTTTTGAGAAATATGGACATAAGATAAATCAAAAACTTAATCAGGCACAGGCTAAACTGGAGGCCCAGAACACAAGATAAATGTTTCTGATAGCTTCCTTTAACAACCTAAAAATATTATTTTCATAGGGCTGTTCCCATTTTTCAGTGGTGAAGTAATAAAATGTGGTTTAAAAATAAAAAAATTAAAACTTTTGTACTTATTTTAATTCATCGTTTATTATCATAAAAAACACTTAAAACATCATAAGTAACTGAACAAAACATATGGGAAAAGATGGATTTTATCAGTTCTTAAACCTCACCCTGTCTCCAACACAATTCAAACCTTCTGTGACACATTTGTACATTATGAGATCCTAAATATTTTTTTATACATTTGCTAAAATAGCTTCAGATGTCTAATGCACTAAACATGCATCTTACCTGGCCTGTTGCCACATAGTCCTTTAAGGGATGAATAGAAAGGCAGAGGATGTCATCATCATGACCCAGATAAAAGCGCTGTGTGTTCTGCTGTCGATTGTATACTACACCAACTGCTGCAACATGGTATACAATTTCACCAGTCTGAGTATAAAATAGATTACTCCGACAGTCGTAACCTCTGTAACTAATACAAAAAAAATCTAGTTTTTATCTCAAGATTGCAAATAGAGATGCTAAGTATTTAATTATAGAAAAAACATGCTAAGTGAATTCAGTTCTTATGTTTGGTATGTAATTCATTAGGTTTTACCTATTACTACTTTTATCCCTTAAAATTATCAGTTTCTTTATTCCCAAAAGATACCACTTACAAAATGTAATTAATGTACAGATATCATTACATCTACCATTAGCTTGCAAAAGACTTATTTAGGAGTACCCTTTTACAACAAAGATTTTTTTTTTCCAAATGAAACTTCAGGGGGAATTTAGGCAGGGAGCATACAATTACACAGGCTACAGTTTTGCTAGAATGCTAGGATGAATAATCTACTCCAAAAACAACCAGAATCCTTGCAAGAGCCACTGAGAATTTTCAGGGGAAAAAATGTTTCTGCCAAAATAAGCAGATTCTATAAAATTACATGTTTCTGCAGCAAAATTTTGATTTTACAATTTTTTTTAATTTGCCATCAGGAAAAGAAATAAAACTTTTGTGTTAGGTTGGTTTGGTAGGAACCCAAGCACTTCAGTTTGCTGAACTGAACTTATGGTTCTTTTTTCATGTCAGTTCAATATTAATTACATTTGCTTATGCGGTGGTGATATCCCATACCTCACATCCCCTATAGGCTGGAGTTTTAAACTGGACTACAACTCCCATGATGCACGAGTCTCTACTTTAACCAAGCTGTGCGGAGAACAATGTGAATCACATGCCTGAAAAAAACACTGTGGAAAATTTTGCTGGGAACAATGACAGTGTGAAGGCAAAATTCCCATAAGGCACTACTGCATTACAGCCATGTGTAGTTCAATGTTGAACTAACTCAGAACATTTAATTTCAATAAAAATATTGAAATAAAACATTTCCTTGTCTTTAAATCCATCTTTTTTAAACTTTCATTCGGAAAAACATTGTTAAATATTAGAACGTCCTGATACGTGACAGAAATGCCCATGCTCACCCATATCTCATCCTGTGTCTTGGGTGTAATTTAAAAGAACACTTCTAGTAGCAAACAGCTCTCTTGATCTTTCCTCCCAAGTCTTTTTCTTTGAACCATCCCCAGTTCTGTCCCTCCTAACGGATACTACCATAATCATCCCAGTCACTAGCACTTCTAACTTTGGCCTCGACATTCCAGCTACATTTATATCCCAACTCTCAGTCTTAAACATCTCTGAAATAGGGCTTTTTTCCTGCATCCACGAAGTGAAAAGCATCCACCTTTACCTCACCATTTCATAGCTTCCACACTATAACTCCACTCTTTTTCTTAAGTCTATTTGTAAGCTATGAGCCCTTTCTTTAAGTCCTTTCACCTGTTTCCTATTAAGGTCCATACAAGCTTCTAACCTTATACTTAAAGGAACTTCATAATTTAGATCAGTGCTCAAGCTTTTGGTCCTATGAGCTAGATGAGTGATGCAGGGCCTGTCTGTGGGCCAGATCAGGCCTCATGTGCCAGGATTCAGCCCTGTGCTGTCTACATCTGGCATGGCCCTGGTTGGACCCAACATGCCACAATCAGGTCCCAGCACCATCCCCATGCACTTGGATCAGGCCTCTGAGCATCAGGATTGGGCTCCAGCACCACCTCTGCCCAGGCAAGTTAGCATGCACATTATCTGGCCCACAGGGCTCTCCATGTTCCAGACATTTGGAAGCAATGGAGCTGAATCTGGCCCATGGGCTGGGAGCTGGGCACCCTTGACTTAGACTGCTCCTACTTACCTATTGTGATATACCAGCAATCCTACCCTTTTTCATCCAATGCTCACCTTCTTCCTCAGTTTCCTCCATGGTTCTCCTTATGTATGGGGAAAACTTAGAATCATAAAATAGTGGAAAGTTAGGGTTGGAAGGGACCTCAGGAGGTCATCTAGTCCAACCCCTTGCTCAAAGCAGGACCATCACCAACTAGATCATCCACTCAAGTATTTGTCTAGCCGTATATTAAAAACCTCTAAGGATGGACATTCCTCTCTGGGTAATCTGTTCCAGTGCTGTACTGCCCTCCTCGTTAGAGAGTTTTACTTAATATCTAACCTAAACTCCCCTTGCTGCAACTTGACGTCATTGCTCCTTGTTCTGTCATCTGTCATCACTGAGAACAGTCTAGCTCCATCCTCTTTGGAATCACCCTTCAGGTACCTGAAGGCTGCTATTAAATCCCCCCTTAGTCTTCTCTTCTCCAAGGTAAATAATCCCAGTTCCCTCAGGCTCTTTTCATAAGTCATGTGCCCCAGCCCCAGATTCTGCATGGGGTGGGGGGAGATACAGGAGTGCAGAAGTTGTGTGGGGGGCGAGGCAACTGTGGCTATAGCCCCAGCTGCAGGTAGGGGATGAAGTCCAAGCCACACTAGCTGCCTGCCCCTCCCCCCCCATACTTAATTCTAAAGATGGGGGGCTTTTACCCCTATGTTAAATGGGGGGGAACCTCATCTTAGAATCATGTAATTATACAATATAGAGAAGATAAGATATTAACAAAAGATGGTCCAGCGTAAAACATTTTATAGAGATGCTTGGGAAAAAAAAATTCTAGTGAAATTAAGACTGAATATACAGCAGAAAGCAGATTATTCAAATAAATCGTAACAGAAATTTTCACCTCTCCAATATACACAGGCAGGTGCAAAACCTTTGATGATCTATCATAATGCAATACCATTATCAAGGAAACTATTAAGGGCTACTTTGTTTTATATGTTTCATACTATGTGATATATATAATATAAATAGTTTAAAACAACTTTGTTACTAAAACCCAAGTCAACTCTGAAGCCACAGAAGTGCGAGTATTACTGGAAAAATATCTAGAAAGTTATTCTGAATACACAACACAAATCAGATTATTTAATTAAGTAGCTACAGGAATCTGTACATCTCAAAAATGTTTTAGAAATAATGGAACTTGAAAAGTTTCTTAAAATTTGCCTGAGGGAACTTAAAGAACTGGAACATTAAAGAGCAGATCAGGTTTTACCATAAACTGTACAATTAGCAAGTCAGTAAATCTAGTTTCTAAAGAACAGATACATATGGTAAAAAGCAGGAGGACAGAAAGAAAACAGAGGCTTGACTGAGTCTAATAACCTTTCAGTTGCTTGTACTCATATTAATTCACTGGTACAGAATATTCCTAAGTCATTATCTAGAAGTTTTTTGATATAAGTCTAAATCATGGTTAGTAAAACCAAAAAAGAAAATGATCTCTCCAACAAGGATGTTTGTGACATCCAAAATGTACTTGAAATGCCTGACAAATAATTCTCTATACTATAACTACTTTTACAGGATTTTATTTTATCTGTTTTCTGAGACATGTCTATCAACTGTTAGATGCATATATTAAACTGTGCAAACAACATCACTTAGCAACAAATAAAACCACTCCAACCTTCCTCAAGAATCCCTTCAGCTTATGTCCAAGTATTCAGAAAGGTCTTCCATAATAACCAGAAGATTAAAAAAAAAAAAAAAAAGAAGTGCTCAAATAATCCAAAGCAAATAGGGCCCAAAACATGAAAAAATCTTTACAGTTCAAAAACAATCGTTGGAATCGAATGAAGTAACTTGGCAGCAGCCAGTGAAAGTATCTGCAACATAAGCACAACATGATCCATAACAAAAGCATTGCAAAATAAATTGATTTATATATTCTGAACTAGCTGAAGTTTCCAAGTAATCTTCAAGTGATCCACCTGCATAACACATAAAGCCCTCTCTACACATTACAGGTATTTCATAATTAACTGATTAATTGCACAATGATAAGGAGACCAGCTACATGTGCAAAGTAGCTATCACATAATAAAAAGCTCTAATCAGTTATAAAGTTAGACCTCAAAAATGTGTACAAACTTTATATGTGTTTTTTATTGAGCTTTACTTTGCACATGTAGCAGGGTCTCCCCTGCTGCTGGAAGTCCTACAGGTGATGGGGTTCCCAGCCACAGGGGTGCACCTTACCCCGCAAAAAACTCCTGACCCCTAGGGATTACGGCAGTCACAATCCCAAGGCTCGGGGGCGAGTGAAACCCCCAGACCCTGGGGATCATGGATGGCACAATCCTCAGGGATTGGGGCGTGTGAAACCCCTAGACCCTGAGGATCACTGTTGCTGTGATCTCTAAGGTTCGGGGGTACATAAAACCCCTGGGGCCAGAGGATCACAGTGATCCTCTAATGCTAGGAGTTTCACACACCCTGGGGTTGGGGGGGCATACCCCTGCAGCAACCCACTGCCTGCATCCCCAGATGGGGGGAGGGGGGAATTGCCACAGCAGCCATCCTCCAGCCTTGGGGCATGTGGGGCGCCTCTATAGCTGGAAGCCCCTCAACTGGGGTCTGTTAGGCTCCCAGCTGCAGAAGCCTGCTTCTTGCTCATGCAGGGGGCGCCCCTTGCACCAACAATAAGGCACAGTGGGATCTAATGCACAATCCCATATTTGTGTCTCCTGCCATGCATGTGTGGCATGGCAGGCAGTGTGCTTATGTGAATCATGCATTAGATCCCATTGTGCCTTTACCTGCACATTGTAGAGGAGGCCTAAGACAGTCAAAAAACAAAGATCATATCATTAAAAAAAAACAACCTACTCCTGCTGTTTTTGCTTCCACAACCAGTTAAAAAACCAACAGGATACTAAGGTTACCGACAGCAAGTCTCAAGTTACAGTTGTATACCCAATTCACAGGCAACATTCCAAAAACTATTGTGTCCAGAAAAACAAAACCTATACCCTACCTGCCTGTAGTTTGCCAGATGTTAGAAATCTTCAAAACTCACTAGCTCCTGTTCAAAATGTCAACAGGAAATTTTTTTGAACCCAGTGCAGAGAATCACTCAGAAGTCAAAGTTGGAGCTGCCTGTAACGGTGCTCATATCTTGAGCAGAAGGGTAAAATTTACAAATAACCCAAAGATATCAATGTTTTTGTAGTGGCAGGTATTCATACCCCACCATCTTCAGCAGCTAGCTTCACTAGTGTCATTGCTGGCAACATGCCATGATAGAAATGTACATGTATCCAGAAATTCCATCTGAGAGCATATTAACAAGTCACAGATACAATGCAAAAACAAGTGTCATTTCCAGGACACATTTGAGTACAGGAAAACCTTGTTAATTCAAAATACAGGGGACCAACAAATAGCAACTTTGAAATAAATGAGTTAAAAGTACCCATGATAATTTGCACATATACAGATTATTATGGTATATACAGACTTAGTTATGCAGGAGGCCATGCAGGTCTTAAACAGAATGTTAACAGAAAACCCCTGTTATATAATCACTGCTTTCATTTTATCTTTTTGTAAACTGCCTGTTTGTAAACTGCCTGTTTGTAAACTGCCTGTTTTGACATAGGAACTTGATAAACACACTCCTGAAAAATACTTCTATGTATGCTTATGCAGAATGTAAGCTGTAGAAGGTATTAGTTTAAAGCCAAAAGGCTTATGATCTACAGTATGGTTCATGAGGCTGGGCCCCACCATGGACAACTGGTGCCTCCTAAGTTGTGGGGGCACTTCCCCCTCCCCCCCGTCCAACTAGAGTTAGTAATCAGCATGCCCGATCCTGCAGGCTGGGGGGGGGGGGTCCCCCTGCGGCCCATCCTACCGACATGTAACTGGCAGCAGCACACCACTGGCACTTCCAGGTCGGCAGGATCAGCCGCGGGGAGACTGCTTCTCTTGGCGCACTCCCCAGCTGG
>NW_005842650.1:331207-339917 GCF_000455745.1 Alligator sinensis | reverse complement strand
GCACCAGGACTCTTTCCTGCCCCCCCTGCCTGGGAACGCTGGCTGACAAGGGGTACACCAGCGCTCTCAGGGGGTGCATATGCACTCCCATATACCCCATATGTGTCACCACTAACCCCAGCAGACTCAGAAGTGTTTCAAACCATGGTGATCTCACAGCCCAGAATTGATCAGTACATGTGTGTACTCCAGATACCCCCACAAAGTGTCCACATGCTAATTAGTCCTCCACTCATGACTGGAACTGGGTGTTCATGTCTCAACTCTTGAGACCCTCCAAAAATGTATATTCATATGAGGAAGGGGGCCACCTGGTCCAGCTCCATCCCATGCAGGGCCACACCAGTCACATAAGACAGGCCAAGAAAGTGGGTGACAGAGCGTCTCATCTACATAGACACTTGGTAACATTTGCTGGACATTTAAGGCTGACAAAGAAATAGGAATCATTGGCAATGAAAAAAAAAAACACTGCTCAGCTGTGGGAGTAAAAAGGAAGTTGAAATGTAGTTGATGTTGTGGCTCACTATAACCTGAAAGAAGGATCAGCACTGAGGGGGACACAGCACAATGGATATATTCAGATAGTGCAACCCCATACCTGGCATATTAAATAAGTATGGACCTTGGCCTTGTGCTAGTTGCTCTATGGGAATGCTTAGTATGGGCTGCATTCAACCAACTTTGTAGTTGGTTCCCATAACTGAACATATGCTGCCTCTGGCAGCAGTTTAATGATAAACAAAGTATTGAATGAGCTTTTCCTGATTCAAGGGACTACAAAACGACTTCAAATTTCAAAGTAATGAGGTTTTTCTGGTCCAGGGGACCAGAAAAGGGTTTCAAATTTCAAAGAACCTGTATGTTGAATTATCCATATCCTAAAGCATACAAAAACCTATCCTTTCAGTTAGGGAATGACAATAGCTTCAAAGTATCTAATACTTCAAATGATCCAATATCAAACTAATGAGGTTTTACTATATCACTTCATGGGCAGTTAACACACACACCCCTTATGCTTATGCCCTATTTTCTCATTTGATCTTTGTATATTACAGAAGCCAGCCTGGCATGATATGTAGCATGTTTTGAACACAAATTTTTCAAAATTTTAGAATCATGTGTTTTCATTTGCTTTAATATCACCTGGCATGTTCAAATAAAAATACCAGAATGACTGATCACACATCAGTCCAGACAAGCCTTCCACTGAGTGCAGTCCCCTATGTCTGAGAGTTTATATATCAAAATATCTTAAAATAAAATGCCATTATGGAGAAACCTGTTCACAGGTGAAGTTTTCTCCTAACCCATAACAGTCAGAGGTTGTCTTATGTCCTATATTACTGTTTATAGCATTTCCAAATACAGGAAGTGATCAAAGGTAACAAAGGAAATACTGGAAATAGTGCCCTAGACAGAAAAGAATGCATTATGTTTCATGACCATGTATGCAAATATTACACTGAAGTTAAAAAAAACAAACAAACCAATAAAAATAAAAACCACACACACACACACACACACACCCCCGCCACACAGAAAATAAAGAAATGAGTTCATATCTTATTTCCTTGTCTCTCAAGGAGCACATTTTAGATCTTGTGCAGAGAGCTAAGGAATGCTCATTGCACCTGAAGAAAATAAAAAAACCAAAACATTTCTTGAATCAGTGAGCCTGCTTAATATTCATCTGGAAATAGGCCAACTTACTGATAACAGCATAGGCACTGAAAGAAAGGTGTAGTTCAGCCTGAATTCTTCATTAGTCACCTGTATATCCATTTAGCAACCAGCTAGAACTCAACACACACTCTACTCCCTTACCTATTAAGTTTTACTTCTGGTCTGAAAGAAAAGACAAGGCACTCCAAAATCTGAATTTTCTCTAAGATACATTTTGTATAGGATGGCTGAGTCTGAGTTCTTAACCCAAGCACCATTAAATACAGCTAAGTGCTCTACCATATGCTTTATAGAGCACATATTAGAATTCTCAAAAAAAAGTTTCCTCAGGCCTAAGTACAGATATTCAAAAAGCCTGAGCCTGAACTGATTTAATCTTTGCAGGTTAGTCTATCCTGCCTAGATTGAACCAATTTGCAAGTGATTCACTTTTGATTCTGGAAATGCAGCCACATACCTGCAGTGGCCCAGGCTGGAAGCCGGAGGTTAACTGTCTTAAAAGGACTTTATGAATTAACTTAAGTGATTGAACCACTACATACATTTATTTGTAAAATCTGCTAAACATTAGCTGTGTACTCAAAAAAAATATTTGGAAAGGTTATGCTCTATTTGCATCTAGAAAAATAGATTGAAACCTGTCTTATTTAACTTTAACTAAAAAGTCTCTACTGATACTAACACAATAAAACACATATAAGGGGAAGAATTATTTTCCAGATACTGAAAAATATGCAGCAGGAGCTGATATTTGAGTCCTATATTTAGAAACCATTATCAAAATAATGAGACACCAACTGAGATTCCAGTAGAATCTATATCAGAACTTTCTAACTTGACAGTACAACCATTTCTCTTTGTAAAAATAGCAGTAAGCGTTTTATGGCTGTAAAAACATGAAACATGAAGCATTTGAACTTAATCTTGAATGACTTCACTTAAATCTGTAAATTTTGTATTTGTTGCTATTTGTTTATAAAGTGTATTAGTCTGATATTTTTGCTGTACTTGATTTATTGGCTTGTTAGCTTGACATCTATCCAGTCTGCTTTTAGACAAAAGCCCAATTTTTCATACCCATGAACAAAGTGTAGTCTTATACTGTTTCCTGGAGCTCTCTCCCTTCTTTTAGAAGCTGCACTTTTTCGTTTTTCTTTGCATTGCTCTTTAAGCTGAGGTAGATCTTCTTTGTAAACCTTTAAGAAAGAGTATACATATACATAAATAGAAACAGTCTCAGGAAGAACAAGTATCGGGGAGAAACATCTATCAAAGTTTTCCACAAAAAAGGGTACAATGATATCACTGTGGACATCTGCAATGACTGTAGCCAAAGGGCTATATTACTTGTTTTTTAATTACAAACAGTAGGGTAGGACAAACTGTTATGACTGTATGCAACCACTGTCTTTCTGATGTATTTGAGTATTCTGAATTCATCAGATACTGACAATGAGCCAAAATCCTAAAGTTCTTGCTCAGTCTGCATTTCAATAAAACTTCAGTTGATGTTAGAGTTTTCTTTAAAAAGGGCCAGGTAAAATCTTCAGAAATAAGTCAGAATCTGTTCCTGTGCTATTAAAACTCAGAGCTTACCTGTCGACGGTATGTAATCTGAGTCTCTTGTTCAATTTCAGAGTCCAGCTCTGGAACATCAGACTGATCTGAATCTGATTCATCACTATTAGAATCAACTAGACTTTCTGTGATCAGGAAAAAAAAGAATAAGGAGACAACCTAATTAATATAGACTATAGTCCAGAAAAAGACTTCAGTAATTCTGATTTGTAATGACTTCTGATAAACTATAACATGAGCTGCTAGCTAACCTGTTATAAAAATCAATGAAAGTTTCATCATTCTCCTAATTCAAAAGGTCACTAACCTGTACTTTCTTTTAACTTTAACTATGTTGCTTTATTTTTCTTTTTAATAGCTAGCTTTCATGTATTTAAATTACTTCATAGACATTCCAGTGCACTCCAGCAGACAGGGAACTAACTGTTCGATGGAAGACCTGGGTTCCTTTCTGACTCTCTCAATGGTGTTTCTCAACTTCCACAGCTGTGAAATAGCAGACATTATATTCACCTTCCTTTCTAAAAAAACCAAATTGGACATGTATTATTACTAATAACCAGGGATCTGGGTTTCCCGTTTCCCACAGTAAAAATGAGCATTTCCCCCTTTACCAAAGAAAAAAGCGGATTTTTAATTTTAACAGGGAAACATGCAGATCTTGCACTTTTTCATAGGCTCTCTGTAGGCTGGCAGAGTTCCAGCCTGCAAGGGGCTGGTGGAAGCGGGAGGAGGGCAGTCAGGCAGGGTCCCTGCACCATGCGCATGTATATGCACATGGCTGCCAGTCAGCCTGGAGAGCAGCTCCCACAGATAAGCCTGGTGAGGGATGGGGGGAAGAGGAGTGGGGATTGAGGCGCCCATAGGGAGGAAGGGAGTTGGGCAAAGCTGTGGCTAGGGCTGCTGCCCAGCCGGGCAGCACTTAGGGCCTGGAATGTGCGGCCACAGGGCTCCAGCAAGGAGTGGGATGGGGCTGCAGGTGACTTGTCCAGGAGGCGTGGGACGGGGTGGAGCCAGCTCCCCATCACTGTGCACACTCCTGGGAGGGCTGGGGGGAGGTAGGGCATGTGCCCTCCAGCTGTGTATACGGGGTGGGCTGCCTACTGTGGGCTCAGGCTCCCTGCCCTGTTGCCCTCCCCCAAGGGCATCTGCAGTCCAGTGGGTAGGCCTCGGCATGGCAGGACAGAGTAGACCCAAGCAGGGAAGCTCCTTGCCACTGCAAGCCCTGCCTCACCTGGGTGAGGCATCCCCTGCCTGCCCAGCAACAGTGGGGGTAGCAGTGTGGGGTCACATTGCCAGGGCAGTGCAGAGCTCATAGCAGCAAGGAGCTTCCCCACCCAGCCCCTCTCTGCGCTGCCATGCTGGGTCCCACCCACTGGGCTGTGGAGGCTCTGGGGGGAGGGCAGCAGGATGGGGAGCCTGAGCCTGCAGTGCGCAGCCTGCACCTGCACTGCACACAGATCTGAGGGGCATGTGTCCTGCCTGCTCCTCCCCAGAGTGTGCACAGCAGTGGGGAGTCAGCCCCACCCACTCCCCAAGACCGCAGGGGAGGGGGAACCACGCTCCACACTTCATTCTGCTGCAGCAGCCACCACCTCCCATGGGTGGCAGCAGGGGCTCAGGAGCTGCCGTGGGGACAGGGGGCTATGGACCTGGGTCCCTGGGGAGTGAGGGGCACATCAGGGCCGGGGGGCCTCTGGCTTGGGAGTGAGAGGCCTGGACCTGAGTTTCATGAGCTAAGGGGGCAGGGGTAGCTCTGATTTTCTATTGTAAAAAACCCAAAATAAAAGTACCAAAATTTATAGTTATTTAGAATTTATTTTATTATAATGATTGAGGCACTGGTAGGCTTCCAAAATGCTTTAAAAGTGTAAATATATCAATGAAACCTTGTGGTCAATATATTGATATATAGTGATATATAGTGGCATTTCATTTAAATTGCAGATTTGGGGGGGTTTTAATCAGAGAATTTGCAATTTTTTTATCAGAGAAAACCAGGATCCATGGTAATAATAATAATATATTCTAAATGGAATGACTAATTATTAATGTTACAGAGGTAACTGTATTTTAGGGGAAAAGTTCCCAATTCAGCACAAGCATGTTTGGACAAACTGGATATCTGTATACCCAGATCAGATGACAACATAAAATTTCCTACATTACATGTAACTGAACAATTTGTATCCACAAAAGTACATTTTTGTCGATACAAGTTTAATAACTTTTGAAAACTGGAACTACTGTGTTCTATTTACTGTTGGAAGCCTGAAATATGCATGAGAACAGATTTTAACTTCCATGGTTAAAATAGATACATGTTCACATGACTGGGTCTTAAGCCCTTTAAGAATTACCAGTCATAAATAAGAGAAGGAATTAAGACTAGAAGGGGAGTGGTAGGGGTGCGCGAAACAGGCCGTATTCGATTCAGATTAAGCCCGAATCAGGGACAGTGATTCAATTCGTTGATTCGGATCACTGTCCCTGATTCTATTCAGCGGAATCCAAATCTGAAGAGTCGATGCTGACTCAGAGAATCATCTATCTGGCCATGGACACTTCAAGCTTTAAATGTTTTTTCTACATACCTCAAGGTACCAGGTGCAGCTCGTGAATGCTGTGATAGTGGGGCGGATGGAGCATCCCACAGGAGCGTGGGGAGCCCCCCCTGCATGCTTGGTGGTGAACCCGGAAGTGGACCGGAAGTACTTTTCAGAAAGATTCTGATTCGATGGCTGCCCTACCTGGCCCCATCTCCGCTGCCCCTCTATGCCTCACACTGCATAGGGGGGCTCTGCCACGAGCCCTCAGAGGCCCTGATTGCCACTGCTGCAGCCGGTGAGTGCAGGGCTTTTTTAAATTTATTTTTATTTTTTAAGGGACAGGATGCTGGGGCCAGGCAAGGGATGGGGCCAGGCAGGGAAGCCATGGGGGCTTCTCCTGCAGCTCCCCCTGCCTGGCACAGCTGCTCCCCCCACAGGCACAACCAGAGGAACCATGGGAGAACCTGCAGCCACCCAACTGTGCCTGCCTCTGCCCAGCTGATCTGAATCTCTGAATCTCTCCGAATCAATTCAGAGGCTTCAGATTCAATTTGGACCTTTTAATGCATTTCCCGATTCAATTCAGATTTGGAGATTTGGCCACCTAATCGGGCCAAATCTCCTCCAAATCAAATTGGCAACCGAAGCTTCATACAGCCCTACAGAATAGATAATACAGGAATCAAATACTAAGAATTAAAGGAGGATAATGTAATGAATCACAATCACTATAGGCTTAAAAAAAAATAGATCTCGACTAACTGGGTCCTTTTTCTGATGAATTACATGTTTGGTTGATAAAGATAATCATAGAATTATAGGGCTGAAAGGGACCCTGAAGGATCATTGGATCCAGCCCCCTGCATGAGCAGGAAAGACATCTGGGGTCAGACAACCTCAGCCAGTTGACCGTCTAGTCTTCTCTTGAAGACCTCTAGGGTAGATGATTGCACCACCTCTGGGGGGAGCTTGTTCCATAGTCTGGATCCCTTGGTGCAAAGAATGTTTTCCTAATGTTCATCCTGAAATTATCTTCCAGGAGTTTGTGGCCATTGTTTCTAGTTTTCTGCCAGGGCGCCCTGGTGAACAGTTGTTCACCGAGCCCCTGATGTATGCCTCTGATATAACGGTAAGCTGCAATCAGGTCCCCTCTTAGCCTTCTTTTCTTTAGGCTGAAGACTCTGAGATCCCTCATCCTCTCCTCAAATGGCTTGCCATGCAAGTCCCTGATCATGTGGGTGACCCTTCTCTGGACCCTCTCGAGCTTTAGCACATCCTTGTTGAAGTGCGGCACCCAAAACTGGACACGCTACTCCAGCTGCGGCCACACCAATGTTGAGTAAAGTGGGAGAATCATTTCTTTGGATTTACTGGAGATGCATTGATTGATGCCAGAGTTTTATTGGCCCTAGTGGCTACTGCGTCGCATTGCTGGCTCACATTCATACTGGGGTCTATTGTTACCCCCAGATCCCTTTCATTTGTAGTGCTGGTCAGGTTAGCGATGCCCAGCCTGTAGTTGTGCTGGGGGTTCTTCCTTCCCAGATGCAGCACTTTGCATTTCTCTATGTTGAACCTCATCTGGTTCTGTCCTGCCCAACATGCCAGTCTGTCTAGGTCTCCTTGTATCTGCAGCCAATCTGTGAGTGTGTCCGCACAACCCCATATCTTGGTGTAATCCACGAACATGGCCAATGGCAACTATGCCATAATACACTTCCTTAAGTCATTAGCCCTGGTATAAAAGACTTTAAGAAACTGGAATGAATTAAAATAGTCAACATAGTAGACAATATAAGTAGATTAAAGACTAGCAAACTGACAGGTATCACAATGTCATTTGAAACTGAAGGAATCATCATCAATCATTGTCTTACTAGTGGTGTCCCACAAAAAATGAGTTCTTGACCCTACTCATTTTAATGTTTTTATTAATGACCTGGAAAACAACATAAGAGAATTTCTGATACAAATTTGCAGATACTGATGGAGTGATAAATAATGAAGGGTCACAGGTACAGAAGAATATAAAATGCCTGTTAAACAAGTTGAAAGCTATATGTATTACAATACAGCCAAGTGAAATGTGATCCAACTTTCAAGGAATGTAGGCCATACTCACCAGATGTGGAATTCTGTCTTCAGAAGCAGTAACCAATAAAGTTATAGGCTACTAACACACATCCGGGGGGAGGGGGGGGGACACTTTACCAGAAGAAGCAGAATGTTAGTTTGACCTGGCTCCCCAGCATCTGAATAGATTGGGTGTTTCAGCGGGGCTTTTTGGCAGGTTTATCTAAAGCTGATTGAATCAGCTGTTAGATAAAAGTGCCAAAAAGCCCTGCTGAATCATGCTATCTATGCAGATGTTGGGTGAACTAGGTCAAGCCAATACTATGCCTCTTCTGAGCATGTGCTGCACTTGGCACAGGGGTGCACTGTGCTGAAAGTAAAGCGCTGGGTTGGTTGCTGTTTTCTGGTTGTTGTTTTTTTTTTGTGGGGTGGGGGGGTTCATGTCTGTAAGCAGCCTTAGGTATCATGGTAGATAATCAGCAAAATGTGAGCTCCCCAGGCAATTCTGTGCCCAAAGTTAGTTACTAGTGCTACACTTGGATGCATGTAAGAGGGAATATCAAGTCAAAGTAGGGACATTGAATTACCTCTGTATAAAGCACTAGTATGTGGACCACCACATCAGCACCAAGTTCTGGTGTTTACAATTCAAGATGAATGTCAATAAAAGAGAGAGGAATTGAGATAAGAAAGTACAAGAAAGATAAAGGATTGGAAAACATACCTCATAATGAAAGACTCAAAAGAATCACCTTGTTTATGTCACAACCCAAGGGTGTGATTTGATGTGTGCGCGCTTCGGCACTGCTAAATTATTTCCC
>NW_005842650.1:324020-331017 GCF_000455745.1 Alligator sinensis | reverse complement strand
GTCTGATCAACCTCTGGCCTCTCCCCGTCGCCGAACGATCCCTCGACATACCCTTCCCTGCGCGCAAGTTCCACGGAGCCTAGCAAACTTCGTGTGAGTGTATCCAGAGCTCTCTGCTTCGAGCTGTTTTCTTCGGTTGACGCAACGGGCTCGCGTGTTTAGAGCCTTCAACCGGATTGGGCTAGAGGTTCGCGTGGAAGGAACTCTTGTCCGCCTCTCTTCTTTTCTGTCTGTAACCGCAACTCAAGCAAGTTTTCCTGCCTGCACCGTGACCATCTTCGGTGTAAGTAAAATAATCTTAAATCAACCGCTAAGCGTCCGTGCCTAATTCTAGTCCGCCGGCCTGCATTCCCCGACCCGCGTGCCAGGGCTGCTGGCCACAGCCCGCGCCGCGAAAGCCCCCGAGAACCTGGAACCGCTCCCGGCCCGCACAGTTTACTTTAATGAGATTACAGGTGACTTGACTGTAGTTTTCAAGTTCCTACACTGAGAACAGAAATTTAGGAAGACGGCTCCTCAGTCTAAGCAGTGGTTGTCAACCTTTTTAGACTCAAGGCACCCCTTGGAAAATGCCAGGTCTTAGCTTTCATTCTTTTTCTGACTATGTAAAAATTCTGTTGCAAAGGACTCAAAGACCACAACAGGTCAGAATGTTTTGGATACTGTGGAGAAAACTTGTGGCACCCCAATTGAGAATCCCCAGTCTAAAAGTGCCAAAAAGCCCCACTGAAGTGCACAATCTATACAGATGTTCGGTGAGAAAAATCCAACGGCTTGAATTTGAAGCTAGACAAATTCAGATGCAAAATAAGGCACGTGTTTTTTAACAGCCAGGGGAATTAATCATTGGAACTTCTTACCAAATGTTGTGGAAGATTCTCTATCACTAGCAACTGATTTAAATAAGGCTGGATGAGTTTTTTTTGGGGGGGGGTTACATTCTATTTGAATTTATACTCTAGTTTAAACAAATAATTCAGGGAAGTTCTATGACCTCTGTTGTTTAGAGGTTTACATGAATCTCTTGAGAAACCAACAAGTCTCATGAAAAACTAAGGAACTCAGTATTTAATTAGGTAAAATACAGATTTCAGATATCTAAATGTTGTGACTAGTGTATCAGTGTCTTTCCTGCACAAACGTATTGGGCAGAAGGGGAAATGAGTTTGAACTTTCTGAGACCCGAAACGAGAGAATCAAGAAGAGTACTTGTTCATTACCACCCTCTAAGATTTCTGAGAGAAGATAACCCCACTAGAAAGGTCATTCCATCTAATCCTGCAAGGCTCCTCATGTTAGCGAGAACTTTCCATTGAGTGTAAAGCTGCCAATGCAGCCATAAAAAATAGCAAAAATATTTTATTTTTGTCCACTAACATAAAAAAATAAACAGTCATAAATAGTGATCCAGGCTCCACCCAGAATCACAGTAGATGAAGATGTACCTGGAGTTGTACCTTCTGATCTACAAAAAGAAAGGGACTGCCATGTAGCTGAACTAAAAATAGTGGACATTTTGTTTGGTATTAATTAATGTTTTTATTATGGAAGTATGATGTGGAAAGGTGAAACTATTTTTAAAAAAGAATCTTGAAGAGCTGGTTTTAACTGATTTTAATTGAGACTTACTGATAAAAAATGTTACAAGAAAGCTAGGTATTATTATTTAAATTACCTTAAATTTTAAATTAAATTGCTTTAGATCAGTTTTGCAGTGTCAATTTAATTTGAAAAACTGTACTAATGCAATATTTAAGTTATTCTTTATGGACTAATCAATACTGTGACTATAGACAAATATATGTATTACAAAACTCTTCCAAAAATAGCAAGAGTCTTCTTTTCTACTTATTATTGCCTTTTAACCTGAAGCATAAAGGATTACATTTTCAACAGTGACTACTGATTCTGAGTGCCTCATCTTCTGTTTGTGTCTAAGTTGATTCACTTAGGGGAACCTTATTTTCAGAATGTTATCTTTAGAGCACAGTGATTAAACTGGGAGTACTTGTGTACATTATAATATACACGGGCACAGTTCCTGCAGAATTGCCAGACTATGGACAGAAAATTACTTACTAAAAGTTTAAAGTCTTCAAATGAGAGTTTTCCAAGCTGTGACTGGTCAAGTGTACGTGCATGTCAGAGAGAGGACTGTTGATTAGAAAGCATAAACGACTGAACAAGGATAACGAAAGAGATTTAAGAGGGGCTTTTATAGCCAGCAAGAGATCCTAAACAAATATTCAAATTAATGTGGAGGAACAAGGTGCTCATCAGCTAGTCAGTGGGAGGCAGAGACTCCAACAGATAATGCCTTCCCTTGCATTCTCCAGGATGCCCTCCTCCTCCTCCTGGTTGTTCATTCCCAACAATCTGCTCAAGTCTCACACTGATATGTACATTGAGAATATCTTCTATATATGCCCCAAGCAATAGGAAAGAAGAATTAGACCAGGTGGGTCTAAAGCTGTCCTGAATATCTGCAAAAGTGCCTCAGCTCTTTGCAGCAATATAAAAATGTAACACTATGGGGGTGCTCCAACCTCCTGGCTGAAGAGCTACAAATCTGCCTCAAAGACAAGCTCTCCAGCCAGGTGGCACCAGGGTGCTGCTTCTGAATAAGCCAGGGCTCTTACAGCAATAGTGGTCATTCCTGTAGGGGTGGCGATTCTGCCCCTGCCCAGATTCACCAATCAACTGCCATGACAGAGCTGCCCCTGTGGGACAGACCACGGCTGTGACAGTGCTATCTCTGTGGGAATTGTCTCCACAACCTTGAAAGACCCAGGGCGGGCTGGTGCTCTTTAACAGATGGTAGCAGTAGCAGGGTCCCAAGTAGGGCTCCCTGACAGCTGCCTCCTGGGTGAGCTCTGAGGGAAACAGCCACTCTCCCTTCTTCCCTCCCCCTTGAATGTCGGGAGGGAGAGTGGAGGACTGTGGGATGCCAATAGGAAAGTACAGTAGTGTATCTAAAACCCCTCCTCTCTCAGGAGCATAGGAACCTAAACCATGCTTTCCCATTAGATTTCACCTTTCACCTCTAATGCACAACTCCTCTTTTGGCTTTGAGAATGGTCTCCTAATGCTTTCTGAAGGCAGGTCCATTCTTACATGCTTTCCTTTTGGCCGCAAGATTTTTGCACTCTTGGATGTCCAGTGACTTGGCTTCAACAGGAGGGATGGAGAGTACTCTCACCTGGCCTATTCCAGGACATGGTGGTTAGACACTCCAGGAAATACAGATTTAAGTCCCTTCAAAGTGAGAAGGGCTTAGAACCCTAGTCATGTTCTTGATAACAGCTCTAAACCTTCGACTATTAGACAACAGGGGAACACTACTGTAATAGGGTTACAACTGAGCTGACTTAAGTGTGGTTAAGCATGATTTTCATAAACCTAAACTCTCTCTGGGGACTTAGGTGGAGTTTAGGTGCCTCCCTGGTATAGACATTCAGGAAATTTTCACAATCCAAATGGAAGCTTGTAATGAATTTAGGTACCTAATGAATTTTCTGGCTGATGGTATAGGATCAATTGAAATCACTATTTATAATTTGGAAGCTAAACTCTGCCCAAATTGCCTTTAAGTGACTATCTGCATCCTGATCCAATATTATAAATTGTTATCAATATCACAATCCAGTATTAAAACAAGGATGCTCCTACCTTGAGCAGGGGGTTGAACTGGATGACCTCTGGAGGTCCCTTTCAGCCCTACTTTTCTATGATTCTCTAATGGTGCCCCCTTTAGCCTACTTAATAGTTATAAAATAAATCACATCAAACAGTTCAAAGTCATTCATGTACTATGCTAATGCTCATGGAGATAAAAATATGGCTCCACTACTGCAAACAATTATCCACATGGTTCACTTTGTATCACTTTATTGCGAGTAAACACATGAATTATGCTTCACAGGATCAAGAATTTGATCTTTAACATTAATTATGAAAGTTAGAGACAGAACACTTGTTCTTAAAGCATTTAACTTAAAGTCTCAAAAATCTCATCCTTCTTCAATGATAGCTTTGATTAAAACATCTCAAACATACTGGTCAAAGACACTTATTAACACTTCTGAAGTTTAATTAAATATGTAGATATTATATCTTATTTCACTGCTTACATGTCCAGTACAAGCATGTTGCTGCATAATTCTTCAACTAATTAAAATAACTCAATTATGTACAAAATTCATATAGGCATAGCAATGATGATTAAAACTTGCAAATTCTGTCTTGGCACTTAGCATGAATACAGTAATGTTAATTTTTTTCAAATTTTCTGTATGAAACTGTTGAGGTAACAGTATCACCTAGGCTAAGCAATTGCAAAGTTATAAGGATGACAGCCTCGCAAAGTTATGTAAGTCCAACTATTTATAAATTATTTCCATATCCTTTTTCTACTGATATTTAGATAAAATTATTTTATATGCTACTCACCTTGTGGTGCTATGTGAAGAGAATCCTTCAACTTCCTATCAGGGACAAATTTCCACTGAAAGACGGAATGATCAGCTCCACCAATGGAAACAACCCATTGATGATCATGTGACCACCTGACATTTGTCACATGAGCTGAATGACCAAGATATTTTTTAAACTTTGCTCCTAGAACAAGGAGAAAAGTCAGTTTGCTATGTGTCTGGAATAAGCATTTCTAAACAACAATTACTAAAACAAAAATCAGGGAATCCTTCTACATTTTGTGAAACATATTAATAAAATATTATTAACTAAATATAAACATTGATTAAAGTAATATCGGCTCACAAGATGTCACCAATGTGGAAAAACACAATTCCACTTCTTCTGTCTTGTGAAAGGAAGACAGAACATTAAGCATTCACCAAATTATGATACTACCCCTCACCTCCAATACAAATAGGAAAACTTGGAAGGAAGGAAGGAAAGGCAAGGGAAAATAAGAAGAGGAGGAAGGAAAGGAAGGAAGGAATGATAACCATAGCTGGCTTTTATGAGGTCTGCTATAAGTGAATCATTTTGCAGAACTTTTAACCAAAATTCTACAACTGTCTTTCTGCCCTGAAGTTTGTTTATTTTTAATTTTAGCACATCTTTAATAGGCCTCTATACACTGTGCTATCTGGACACTCAGACTATTGATTCCCATTTTTCCTACAATAGAACTTGAATGTTACTCACATTAAGCCATATACCTGCTTTAATTTAATTAATGCTGTTACATCTGATTAAATCTATTACTGTATCCTGCATAACTAAGATTTGATACACAGATACATCTAAAAAAATGATCCCACACAATTCACTGCAGGGATTATCATGATTTTTCTTCATCAGATTCATCTCTTCCTCAATTATTAAAGTGAATAACTCCTTAAAATGAGGGATAAAACTATTTTCCTTCAGATATTTTCCAGATTCTTCTCAGAGTATTTTTTTTTTCCACAAGGATACAGATTATCTCACTTATCAACTAGCAAAAGACTTATGGCTATCAAGTTTAAGAAACAAGGATTTGAAGGATTAATCTGTATTGGTAAAAGGGAAAAAGACAAAGTAGCGTTATATATTCATGTCAATATTAAAAATATTATGAAGGAATGTAAGGTAGACACTGATGATAAAATACTGTTGTGATAATAGCACAAAGGTTATAAAGACATTGCATAACCCCAGTGCTCTAGGCCATCAGGAGTACCATGCCGTTGCAGCTGCCATGAAAAACATTATCACATTTCTGACTCTTAAATGATCAGCCAGCCACAACATAAGTGCTGGAGGTTGCTTGTAAGGGTTTCAGATTATTTAGTTATTATACTGGTATTTTCAAGGATATTTTAAGTGACTCAACTCATCCTAGGATATATAGAAAAAAAGTCCCAAATTGATGTGTCAAAATTTGATTCTTTTGGACTAGTTTCCAGAATTTTTTTTGTAAAAAAAGAACTTCCTCCACCTTAATTACCAGAGAACATTTCAAGAGCCTTCCCCATATGACTGCAGTAGCACTGGTTTGAGGTGCTCCCAACACATTTTTTGGGAGACATGCAGGGGTTTTTTGTTTCTGGAATGGAGCAAATTGAATAGCCTTTGAAGAAGCAGAAACTCTTTCTTGTTAGATATTCAAGACTACAAAGATAGGTAACCCCCACTCTCTGCCTGGTATCAACCTAATTCTGGGCTATCAAGTTGAAAGGATGAGATAATTTGCTTCAGATTTTAGTTTTAAAATTTTCATCTTAGAAGGTCCTTTTCTTTTGAAGACTTTTCCTTTGAAGAAGTTTTTAGACATGAAAGATTCTTAAGGCAGTGGCACTTGTGATATATAGGAAAGCTAGATACTTTATATTATATGAACAAACAAGCCACTTTTTCTGGCCCTCAGCTCAAATAATACCATATTTACTTGATTCTAAGACAGTCTTTTCCCCACCCAATCAGCACAGAGGGGAAAAGCCACTCAGACGTGTGCACAAAGTGTGTGTGTTTTTGGAGGGCAGGCAGCTCCTGTGGCACTGTTGGGGCAAGAGTCAGACCCACAGCAGTCATGGGCCCCCCCGCCCCTCCCCCGGCTTTACTCCACAGCTTCTGCTCCCCACTCTGTCCCCTTCTCTCCCTTACTGTTGATGACTTGAAAATGGTATTTAAAGGTTTGTTTTTTGGGAATTGGCTTATAGGTATATGAATATGCATTAAAATGGTTCAGGATGGGCAGCAGGGGTTAATTTATTCCTAAAAGCCTGCGTCTCATGCACAGTTTCCTCCGCCTTCAGAAGCAGACAGGCTGTCTAACAAACAAGGGCACACAGTCTGAGAAACTGGGGGCATGTGCCACACTGTTCCATAACATGAGACAAGGTGGCACCAGCTCACAAGGCCAAAGTTGGGCCTGAAATTCCTGTTTTGGGAAAGGTGTGCATGTGATAGGCTGTGAATGTGTTGGCAAAACAGAACATGAGTAGTATGACAACCACAGAGAGACCAATGAGTGACAGCCACAGATGGA
>NW_005842650.1:300323-324010 GCF_000455745.1 Alligator sinensis | reverse complement strand
ATACAAAAGCAGAGACTTGAAGGTAACAAAGGGCCCTCTTCCTCTCTGTCCTCCTCCCCAAAAGGATCCCTTGGAGAGGTCCCCATCTCCCAAAGGGGTCCCCAAAGCCACCAAGGACAGAAAACACATCACTAGCCCATCTGATCCACCCCAATGGAGGGGGCCCTCGGCATCCAACCTCCAGGCTGCTGACATCTGACACCTAAGAGAACCTTCAGAGTGAAGCCTGCGTCCTTGCCAGATGTTTCCTGACTCTGATGACAGCCCTAGGATTGGTAGATATAAATAGAATTGCTTGATTGCTTGTATTGTTTCTTTTCTGTTATTACTGTGTATCAATAAATTTGCCTATTATCAAATGGAGAGGTTGTGGTTGGTCTGAGGGTTGGTTCCCCCCCGAGAACAAAGCATCTGGGTCCTAAATCCAGAGTCAACAACTGCCAGGTACAGCTAGGCATGGGGCACATGGAACTCTGTCCCCTGCCCAGCCAATCATCAATGTCAACATGGAACTCCATCCCCTGCCCAGCCAATCACCAACACTGACACTGCTGTGACACTGCTGCATGGCCCAGAAAGTGCTGCGCTTCCATGTGCTGTGCTCTGGGGAAAGAATAGAGCTCGATCAGCATCTTAAAATAATGGGGGCAGGGGCACAGAGGTGGGTGGGGAGAGGTGGAGAAAAGGAAGCGTTTGTGGGAAGAAGCAGAGAAAGGGGAGTGTTGTGGAAGGAAGAGGCAGAGACTGTGGGGAGCAGGGGGGAAGGGCATGAAGCCTATAAGGGGAACAAATGGGGGAGCAGAGGGAAGGGAAGCTCCCTTATCCCCAGTCACTGCTCTGCCTGCTGTAGCAGTGGGAGAGGATGAATTAAAGACAACCCTCTGATAATTAGATTCTATATCTGGAAAATGATAACTAATTTATACACTTTTCCATATTATAACCTAATTATTGGGTGTTCATCTTAAAATCAGGGTCATCTTAGATTTGAGTAAATATGGTACTATTGAGACCAGAGATAGATGCTTAGAAATATGTGCCAGGTACAGTAACGTAAGGATGAGTGGGTGAAAAGGGCACAAGCCCCAGACACTGACTAAAAGGGGGTAGGGGGATGCCAGAATACAACAGGAGATACCTCACTCTCTTTTCCCTTGCACTCCCTCCTTCTACAATTTCCATCTCCAGTCCGGGCAGTGGCAGTGCAGGAGCATGTGTCTGTGAGAGATGGGTATCTGGGAAATATAATTCTGTCAAGTATGTTTTTGTCAGTACAGGGCAGGGGGGCAGATGGAGTTTGTCGCTGCTGAGGTGACATTAACCTATTTTTTTGCCACTGAAAACGAGGGCACAGTCCTGGCTAGTTACAACTCTGAGAGGTATATCCTCCAAATGATTTGGCCAGCTACTTTATCATCTTCTATAGAACCACTGGAAAATAAAGTTGAGGAAGTGGCCTATATTCCTCAAGGAAGGCATCTGAACTACTTAACAATATCTTCTCTGATAACTAAGTCCTGACTGAAGAGGAGTCATCTGCTCAGACTGAGGAACAGAGGTACCTGAAAAATCTAGAAACAGATGACTTGCCAGTATCTATGAGGTTACAGGATGGACAAATGCTTTTTATCATCTTAGACTAATGCCTACTCTGAGCAGTGCCTTTGTAGTATCAACAAAAAGATTCAGGGGTTGGAGGGATTCGAAAACTGAGCTTTATATGTGAATTTTCTTTCTGGGAATGTCATTGTTTGTATATGTTTGAAGATCAGACCATTTGCTCTGGGCCAGAGTCTAGGACTCAGACTGCAACAACTTTGACAAGTGTGGCAAAATCTCTACATCTTTGAAGTTCATTCAGAGGTATAGAGAAGTTTTCTACTTGCCAGTTAGAATCTTCACTGCAATTAGAAACTCCCATTCTACCTTAATCTCACTCTCAAAAGCAAGATATAGTAAAAAAAAAAAAAAAAAAAAAAAGCTACTGATTTGTATTAGCTTGGAATTTCTTCTGAGCCCATTTCTGGAATATTACCAGGATCCTGTTTTGGTTGTTGAATCAAGAATCTTAGAAGAATCTTAGAAGAATTTGGTTGTTGAATCTTAGAAGAATTCTCTTTTAGGGTCACAATCAGAATTAGACAGGTCACCTCCTTTAGAAAAGGTGGTACTATTGAGGAACTTCTATAGTTAGCAGTAAGGAAGATTTAAACTCAGGAACTTTTGTTCAAACAATTTAACAAGGGCATTTTAATCTTTCATGGAAAATTTTTCCTGGCCTGAGCTGTCTGCTCCAGAGACCAGGACTGGCCCTGCCTCTCTCCTCCCTAGGCAGAGCTCAGGCTGACTGAGAAAAAGTTGGAGACTGCAGCACAGCAGTATCTGCTCATTGCTCAAGCAGAGATCCACCCCTCCTTCCCCTCTCCCACAGCAAGGACCCCAGTGGCACAGACTCCAGCCAGCATCTGGTCACGGTCATGCCACCCCCTTGCTAGCTAATGCAGAGAGACGTCTATGTTTGTGTGTCTCCAATTTCACTGGAACAAAGGCAGACAGAACAGTGTCTCCTAGGGACTTTTTTGAAACTAATCAACAGGTCAGCTGGTAATGTTCCTTTGTTCTTCCTTAAAAATGCTTTGCAAAAAGATGTTTAAGAAAAGCTTGAACTAATGAAAGAGGCTCTGTTTTCTTGCTGTCAGTGTGGAGACAGAGAGAGGTGTGAGAAATGAGCTGGTTTGCAATGAATGCAGTGCTTGTCAGCTTGCTGCAGACAGTATGAAGAAATAGGGAGAGGGAGACTGAAAAGCTCAGTATCGTCAATAGATGCATGCAGTCCACACAAACAGTCCTTCCTCCCCCTGCCCTTTACCTCAGAGTGCTAGCCAGGGGCTGGGGTCTGGCAACACTCCCTGTCCCATGAACAGTGAGTGGGGGGAAAAGCCTGGTGAGGGCTGCTTCCACCTCCCCCTCCAGGCACACCCCAGATAGGGACTGTGCAGGCTGGGTGGGGGAGGTTTAAACCCCTCCCTAATCACTGTGTTCTGCTGGGGCCTGGCCACACCCACCTCAGCATAGCATTGTGGAAGGGAAGGGAGGATTCACTCTAGCACCCCCTGGCTTCTAACCTGATCCATTGCAGGCATGTGCCTGCATTTCCTGATTCAAAAGTGAACTGATTTGAAAGTGGATAGACATTCAATATCTGCAGATTACACTAACCTGCAAATATTGAATCAATTCAGGGTTAGGCTTTTTGAATGTCTGTCCTTAGCCATAATGTTCTTAGCGATCCTCTACAACTGTCAAATAAAACCTGTTGTGACATAAATCTCTCTTATCCAAAACACAATTGCAAATTCTACACAAAATTATTGAACAGTCCATTTTATCAACCCACTGCTGTTTTCCATGTTTGAACTTTAATTAAAACTCTACAAATAAACATTGGCTGTTTCTAAAATTCCTAAGACCTTTATTGTTCCCTCTAAAGCCTTTTTGTCCTGAGTATCTGAGATTTACATATTTTCATCAATAAAGACATTACCTTTTCTTACACATGGGTATCGAAATAATTTGACTATTCCATAGTCATCAGCAGTAACCAAAACTTGCCCAATAAAATTTGCATCTGCAGAATTGATATCATTGATATCTGAATACTTGGGCCATATTCCATTAACTTCTAAGCCAGAAACACATGTCCATGAAGCCCAGGGGACACCTTTTAATTCTTCTTTGTTTGTAACTTCTTTTCCACCTAAAAATAAAATGCAAATGCTTATTTTTAATCATTAACTACTGCTGTGTTTTTAATAAATCTGAAACTCCAATTTTCAAAGTCTGACCAGAATTTAAATCTAGCTTAGACCAAGTTAAAAAATGTATACTCAAACCACTATTTCTAAAACTCTTTGTTATAACAGGCAATGTTGATAGCAACACTTATTGGGTGCATTTCCACTTGCACTTTACCGCAGGGTTGCCTAGTAAGCTCTGCAGTAAAGCATCACCATCTATACATGTGGCACTATTAGGCCAGGGTAAACTAATTAACTTTGCTGTAGGATAGTACTGCCCAACATGAGTACTATCCTATGGCAAATTTTACTGTGCTACAATGCATGTGTATACATTGACCAGTCCTGGCTGGGGTATGAGCGTGGTACAGTCTTCCAGCTAGCCCCACACTGTAGAGCCCTTGTGCCCTAGCCAGCTCCTCTGCAGTACATTAAACTGGGTTAGAGCAGCCCCGGACTGGCAGGCTGACCCCTTGAGTCCCATCAGCTAGGGCTGTGCTGCCCCAGCTCAACGTGCTGTGGTCCTGGAAGCATGTGTAAACGCTGTGCCCGGGAGCAATAAACTCCAGAGTGAATTGCATCAGAGTTTATTCAGGTGCACTAATATCATGTGCAGCTGTGCCTACTATCAACATTAACACCTGGGTGCGTCTACATGAGATGTTTTACTGCCCAGTAAACTAATCTACTGCACAGTAAAGCATCGCTATTTACACATGTGCAGCATTTACCATGCAGTAAATTAGTTTACTGTATGGTTGGCTACTATTTGTAGATACAGGTAGTAGATTAACCATGCAGTAGCTACTGCACAGTACCTCATGTGTAGTTGCTAACCAAGAGCAATGTTGATGGGTTCTGATGTGCATGGGGCTAGGAGACAGCTGCCCCTGCAGCCCCACAGCTCTCCCAGCCCTTTGCACATCAGGACCAATCCCCAGGCCCCCTGCCAGCCAGAGTGGCACCTGGAAGAGCCTCGAGTTCCCCCTAGCTGGTGCAAGGGGACAGAGCAGGACAGGAGGAACCCTGGACTGGGCTGCTACTATTGGGAACAAATCTGAGCGCACATGTAGGCAAGGTTCCCAGGCGTAGTAAACTGCACCTTATTTTACTGTACCTTACTGAGTATTAATTGCATATGTAGACACACCCTCTGAGACTCAGTTTTCAGTTGCTTACAGTTTTGCCCAGTTTGAACTATTTGAAATAAAATTTTCCATGATTGGTCTCAGGCTAAATTGTTTTCCAAGCGATATACCAAGACCATGGTTAGCGGGGGAAAAAGTTTTGCTCATCTTAAAAAAAAAATCTTGCAAACTTCTCACCAAGAATCTCTAGCAGCTTGATTTGGAGCAGAAATTAAAAAAACAATAATCCTGAAATGTTGCCAACTTATGAGCTTCTGAAAACCTCAGTTTTCAAAAAACTGGGTTTGTTAGAGGCTGGTAGCTGGGATGGAAGGGACCTAATGAGATCAGTCTCCAATAGTTGCATCTGCAATGAGCACTCGCCATCCCTACACACCTACAGGCTGACAACACTGAAGATGCATAATCAAAAAGATGCAGAGTCTGAACAAGACATTTCCTGTAGTTGCTTCTCTAAGCAATCAGGGACCATAATGACAGTAGGTACCAGAACTAAGAGCAGACAGATTGATTCTTCTCTGTCAATACTCTCCTGCTTGTGCCTTATTAGGAGAAACAGGGTGCGTCTACATGTGCATTAATGCACTGTTGCTACTGCACATTACATTTAGTACCTCTAATACAAGGTACTAACTAATGCACAGTAGCCAGTGTTACTGAGCATGATTTTTTCATGACATTTAATGCACAGTGCACTAACTCTACTGTGAAGTAGCACATTAGCACAGTTTTTGCCATGGCACACTATTGCACAGTAGAATTAGCCTACTGTGCATTAGGCATCTCATGTAGACATGCCCACAGAAACCAGCCTTGGGTGCAGCAAAGTAAATGCCACGGGGAGAAGGAAGAGAACTGAATTGAGCTGGAACACATGGAAAGGGAACAAACTTTGAGATATCAGAGTAAAGAGACATTTATTGGTTATGAAAGAACAGTCTATAGGCCAAAAATGTACTGGTTAAGGGGAACAGAAGGCTATAGATTTAATCGCTAGATCACCCACTTCTTCCCCACAAAGAACTGGAATGGGATTTAGAAATTGTAGAACCTCCACATCAGCTATACATGAAGCTGAAACCTATAGTTCCATAACACGTATCTGTACCAAGGAGTTGGTAAAGTGTCCATTTTGGCTCCTTTAGTAGCCAATTCACATAGAGCATGAAAACTGTTGCCAGTTATTCCCATAAACTCAAGTGGTAGAGGTCTGTTGCAGACCTACAGTTTCCAGCATTGTTCATGCTTCGTGAAGTTCCTGTTTCCTGTTAATAAGTCCTAAAAGAGCTGTATCTCTGGACCATAGTAATCTACAATTTATCTACAATTTCAATTCACTAGATAGTTACCTACTTCTATTTTAATTTCATATTTAATTGGCATTTGGATTGCTTAAATATAAACTGTTCACTGCAAAAGCTCATACAAGTTGGCTTCCTCAGTAAGGTTATAAATCTAATTCTGAAGTAGTATGAATCTGTTTTTATGGGGTTCTTGATCTTTTCAAGCTTCCAAATTGTATACAACAAAGCTCATTCTGAACTATTAACACTGGAACTCAGCACTGGAAAGCCCTTATTAAAAAGAGTTCAAATACACAATTCTTTTAAAAAGTGGAAATTTATTCTTCAGAAAGAATGACTGATTAAAAAAAATAAATAATAAAATACATTGTAATAAAACATTGTAAGATTAAATACTGGTATCAAAATTAAGAAATTACAACTCATTATTTTTACCCAAATCAAAATACAGTAACAGCTTAGAAGAGAAAAACAAATCTCAATTGGATGCACTCTTATGTAAATTTACTTCATTTTCTTATGCTGTTATGCACTGAAGAATTGCTTTCATAGGGTTTTCATATGCCCTAAATTTCAGTACTTCAAACCAAGATTTATTAGCTATTTTATGCAAGTACTATACAGTTTATCATTTATAGATATACATTTTTAATAAAGCTAATATTAAAAAATCTTACTTGGCATCCTGTAAAAAAGTCTTTTCCCACTGCCATCATTGGTCTGTAAGTATTTACTGTCAGCAGACCAGTCCATGTGAGTGATGAAACTTAGGGATCCAACACATTCCCCAACTTTTTTGTACCTCTGAACAACACCATAAATATCAACAGAGCTGTCATTGGAGCCAACAGCGAGGAAATTACCATCTGGTGAATATTTTAATTCATGAATAGCTTCCTTCCTGTCTTTAATATGAACCACTTCTGTCATATCTCTGTAGTAGAGAAAATGAGTCTCATAAGCTTAAGAGAGAATATCACGTTCACAGTAATAATGTCTGACAAATTCTAATTCTGAAGGGAAAATCTTAGGTTCATTATGCAAATATAGTTTCTATAGGAAGCAAAGCCCTTTAAAGTTCCCTGCCCTTGGCCTAGGAGGGAGGACAGGAGGTATCACTGAAAGTCTGGGCTGACTAGGAAAGATGTGTTCAACCCTCATGTTCACAGGCCAGATCCAGCCCATGAAGCTAGGTAATCTGGCTCACAGGTTTCCCCACAAGCCCATAAACCTGGTGGTGGGAGAGTGGTGGTAATTAGTAATGCCACCACTCCCTTGCTATCAATTTTCCAAGACCCACATTGCTGGATTGGCCCCAGTCAGGCTGGCCCCATATTGAGACATCAGGCCTTGTTCCCACATGGCTCAATTGAAATTGGACCCAATGCAACTGTGTGGGATTGGGCACAGAGAGGACCAGCTCCACATGGCTGCAATGGACCCTGGCCAAGTTCTTTCCACATGGCTGGATCAGGCCCTGATTGGGCCAACACTATGTTCCGGATAGAGCCCACTCACTAAATACAACCTACAAGCAGATGTGGCACCACTCCTCTGACCCACAGGCCTAAATGTTTGGGCACTGCTGGACTTGAAGGGTTCAGGTAGATCACTAGCCCTTAAGACACTTAGATGAAGGAAGCTCCTTAATATCACATGGAGCCCTCTCTCTCATCCCTTAGACCTAATCTGAGGTTTGAAGACAGCAAAGCTATTGCTGGGACCAGTTTTGGGAGCAGGGAATAAGGGCTAACAGCAGCTCTCACTAAGTGGAAATAACTAAGAAACTAATGATAATTTTTAATATATGATTTATTGCCCAATAATGTATTTTTTCCTAACATACCATTTTTCATAATATACTGTTATGGAAACCTTTGCCTATTAAATCAGAGTAACAGAACTGTATGTATATAATCTGTGAACCATATGTTTGAAATAGAAGTTAAAATAATCTTAGCGTATGCTTTCTATATAAAACATATACTAGATTGCTCGTAACTTTCTGATTTTTACACTATACCTGACTCGAAGTACAGTGAAAGAGCCATCTTTCATTCCAAGTGCAAGATGGATTCCATCTGTACTAACTGCTGCACAGCGAATCGGTTCCTCCATATTGCACCGGGCAATCAATGCATGGTCTATTAAGCTCCATATTCTAAAGTAAAGTCAAATGCAAGGAATAGTTAATAACTTTGTGATAGAAAATGTGAAGGCTTCTAAAAAATATTCTGAATGCAGTGTTCATATTAAAAAATTATTTTCTACCAATAACTTTCAAAACTAGCAAAAAAATGTTATAAGTTTTGCATAGCAGTGAATGCCTATATTTCTTCAAGTAGGATAAAGGAGCTAGTATGAAAAAAATGAAAAGGCAGATTCAGTTTTTGGCTTTGTTGGTAAAACATAAGGTACTTGATCCTACTTTGCTTGAAACAAATTCTGAATTTTCTATTGCTTAAAAGTATATCCAGTTTAACTAATGAAGAGAATAGAACAAACAATTAAAATTTTACAATACAAATGCATCTCTCTATTAATAATGCATTATTCTTAATATATTACAATTTCATATATATTACTAAATAGCATTATAACCTCTGACTAATTGTGCCTAAGTACAGCATGTAATTTTTACATTAGGTTCCAGATGCATGTTTTGCTGTATCAATGTAACTTCCATCCAATTCACAAAAAAATGCTACTACACAATTTCTGAGAGGAAAAGGAATGATCTTTCAGAAAAAACAGAGAGTAAAACTTACTAGGATTTGTTAGAACATAGATTTATTAAATAAATATAGATATACAAACAATTTGTATTAGTAGCAAGGTGTCAGTGTTCTAGTAGTAGGTTGTTCCTAAGTGGATGTTGCTGCTCATGGGAATCTCATTTGAATACATTGTAGGGAATTTCCCAGGGGAAATGTTTCTGACAAGTAGCTACTGCTCCTATCAGGTATCCTGCAACAGGGAGTCAAATTATATTAAGTAAAAATTCCCCATATTAGAAATTCCCCATACACCAGAATTCTCTCTGGAACTGAAAAACAATCAAATCTTCTATAACAGCTTCAGGAAAAAAACTACTTCCATTTAACCCCCATTCTTGTATCCCAGGAATTTTTTATACACTCCTGAAGATCCATAAACAGGATATCCCTGGCAGACCTCAGAGAACAAGTTTCTACAAGATGCAACGGACTTCCTCAGCAGAATCCAGTACATCATCCACCTCCCCAAGAAGGTCATATTTGCAACCAACAATGTCACCAGGCTGTATACTAACATGCCACACCATGAAGGCACAGCTGCCTGTCGGAAATACCTACAAGAATAGAGTACAGCCAGATTTGTAGACACGACAATCCACATTCAGGATGGCACCCTACAAACCACCATATACAAATAACCCATGGACCATCATACTTATGTCCACAAAACCAGCAATCATCCCAAGGATACCAAAAAAGTAATTTAGAGTCAGGCCCTCAGATACCACTGCATTTGCTATGAGAAGAACATTTATGAACCCACCCGGCCTGCCTAAAATCTGTTTTTATACAAGAACACTCCAATAGAGAAACAGACCACACATTTAAAAGAGTACCCATTTAAAAGAGTATCCAAGTACCCTGCAGTAACCTGCTACAATACAAAAAGAAACCCTGCTATGACCGCACATCCCTAGTGATTACCTACCGCCCAACACTGGAACCAATCAGGAGAATCAAATAACTACAGCTTATACTTAACAAAGACCTTGAGATAAATATTCCTATCCTCTCCATTCCTGGCTTTCAAACAACCCCCTAACCATGCTGAACTCATCATCAGAAGCAAACTCCTCATTGCTCAGCAGACATCAAGTTGTACACACCTGTGCCTTAGCAAGAAATCCTTAACCAGGCAACATATCTCCAGTGCTACTACAATCAACACCCTTCATAACAAGGCCATCAGAATCTATGGATCCTACATATGCCTTACCCAAAATGTGATATATCTGATCAAATGCACCAAATGCCCCCATGGCAACTACATGGGTGGAAACAAATAGCAACTACACACCAGAAAAACAATAAAGAATAAATGCACATACACCATTAAAGGCACATTCTTCACAGAACCACCATTCTCTCTCTGACCTCACTACCCCTATGCTCAAAGGAAATCTACTTAACACACTTAAAAAGTGAACTTGGGAGCTAAAATTCATAAGCTGACTGGACATTAGGAACCAGGGACTGAACACTGGTATTGATTTTATGGCACATTACAACCTACCTGAATCCCAAATGACCCTCTCCTTTTTAATAGATCTTGATCTCCCAGTAATCAGCTTCTTTTTTTCTGCTAGTTGTTTGCCTGCTACCTCTGGGAATTTCTCTCCTCCCTCAAATTTCACAGCTCTAGCAACTATTTTTTTTAACTATCACTGCGCTTGCATTTATTCTCAGACTCAAAGAAGAGAATGCCTTGCATCTGAAAGCTTATCTAACCCTATCCAACTATGCAGTTGGCCCAATAAAAGATATCATCCAACAATTTTTTTTTAACTGGATAGGCAAAAAGTGAGTGAAATGAACTTCTAAATTCTAAAACATAATATGAATAAGATTTTTGAAGTATTATATTACATCAAACCACAAGAAGGTATCTCAATTATGTCTAATACAGGGTAGATAGATTCACTCGATATCAACCAAAATGATCAAGCTCAGTAGTAAAGTTACACATCTAAATTTTACTTCAATGCAAGCTGTAGATACCTGGCTGCCCCTCTAAAGAAAAACAAAATCAAATCACTTTTGAGATCCTGAAATATAAACTGATGTGCCTAACTTCAGGAACTCAATTTGATAATTTTGGTCCTCATATTATTTACTGTCATTAAAACTACGAAAGCGAACATTTCCACCATTTGAGTTGAAATAAAGGTCTTAATTTTCATTTTGTAAACTACCAATTTATACTACTGTTTTCAGACTTTCAACAGGAAAGTATTCTTTATCCAGAGTTATGAGAATAAATTTAGCTGGAACAATACCACAATATGATACATAACAATTATTTAACCTTTAATTATTTAAAGATAAAGCAATACCTCAAATTGTACACAGTTAAACAAAAACAAACAAAACAATTCAAATCACCTAACCTGACTGATCGATCATCACTTCCAGTCATAGCCAAAGGTTTTGTAGGGTGGACAGCTAGAGCCCACAGCTCTCCTTCGCAGTGCCCCTGCATGATCAGGAAAGGCTTATTGCGTTCATGCACCACAATTTCAAAAATTTCACTGTCTTGTGTACCAACTAGGATATGATCTCCCCTCCAGCACACACTTCTTACAGACAGACCTGGTGTGGGGAAAGGAATACATTACACAATGCACATAATTCTCATGAACCAAAAACTACTGAGAAACTACCAAGAGATCTTCAGATGACAGGGCATTTGTCAAAGCACAAATTATTTTGACTCTCAGGACTCATTCATATGAGTGCGTATGCTGCGTTTCCACAGGGGCAAGTAACAGCAGCACATAGTTGTGCACTACTGCTCGTCTCTGGGGACCGCCTGGGCACGTATGCGCTAGCATGTGTCAGGTTGCCCTGGGTGGGGTAGAGAAAGCTGGGACAAGCACCTGGGCTGGCCCCAGCAGCTTTACCTGGGGTTCTAGGGGCCTCCCAGGGCTTCAGTGGCAGTGATCCGGTGCATGGAGCCTGGCCAGCAGCCGGAACATGACTCTAGCTGGATAGGCTCCAGTTTCAGGCAGCATATGCTGTATCATGTACACCACCCCACTTTAAGGTGTGGGTTTTTTTGACACTGGGCTGTCCCAGTGTCAAAAAAATCCACCACACTGCAAATTAGCACGTGCACGCTCGTCTGGATGCACCCTTGTTGTGTAAATACAATGTTCATATTAACATACATGTCATATATTTTCATTAACTGTTTTTAAAATAGATTTTTCAACCTGTGAAGAACTTCCCATTTGATCGTGTAATGAAAATAAAGACTAGATTGTTTTGGGTTTTTTACCTTTATATCCCTGGTCTGTTTCCCTGAGATCAATCACAGTAATTGGTTTAAAATTTAAATCCCATAAACGAACGCAGCCATCCCTGCCACCAGTGGCAAAGCCTTCTTCACATGCATTCATGCTGAAAATTCCTGCCTGAGGAGGAAAGAAAATGACATTCAACAACACATACAGCTTATAATAACTATTATGAAAAGAAAGAAATCTTCATATGGATGGAAAATGTTTTCCCCTCTTGTTATGTTGTAGAGAAGGCACCATTAAATCATTCAGCTAACACAATTTTTATATATATGGGTGAGTCAAAAATGTATATAAATTCTAATTATCAAATAACAAATTAATATTATGGGTTTCATCCAAAAATTATAATGCAATTGAAAGTGATGCGAACAGAACTTGGGCTCTGATTCAAGAAAGTTCTTAAGTGCATACTTTAATCTATCCTCATTCAGGACAGAACTTAAAACACACACTTCATATACGTAAGTCTCACTGATTCACTTGGGATTTAAGCACATGGTTAAGTGCTGAATCCATGAATATGGATGATTTCCTAGTGGAGGACTCAGGGTTTGTCCACATGAGAAAACTGCACTAGTTTAACTTCAGATCTAATTTTTAATTAATTAATCCAGCTCAAACCTCTGTGCACTCTTATTTCAGTTTAAAACTGATTGATATCAGTTTAGGTTATATCAGTTAGGAATATATTCAAGTTAGACAGAAATAAACTATACGTGATGCAAAACAAAAGTGTTCATACAAATTTGACCAATTCCCAAATATGTAACTTTTAAAGCAAAAAGGGACAATTAGGATAACCTAGTCTGACTTCTTCATTAATGCAGGCAATAAAATTTAATTAAGTTATTCCTGCATCAATCCCTTAATTTATGGTTGAGCCACATCAACTATTTTAGGAAGTAATCTTGACATAAAGGTTTCAAGTGACAGAGAACCCACCACAACCCTAAACAAATTATTCCCCTAGTTAATTACTCTGTGTTAAATATCTGTACCCTTTTTTTAACCTGAATTTGTCTTGCTTCATCTTTCTGCCAGTAAATCTTGCTACAGCTTTGTTTGTTAAATTAAAAGTGATTCTAACATCAGGAATCTTCTTCTTGTGCTTATTGACCATGGTAAAACTACCTCTTAGCCTTTTTTTAAGTAATCCATGTAAATTAGACTTCTTAAGTACCTTATTGTAAAACTGGTTTTCCAACTCAAATAATTCAACTTTTTAAAACCCTTTCTCTTTTTGATCTGTGGACACCAGAATTGGAAACAGAACTGTCTTGTAATGCTACATAGTGTTAACACCAAACTTCTATTATACATTCCCTTATTTATCCATCCAAAGATTTTGTTTACCCTTGTAACCACTGCATCATAGTAAGAGTTCAATTTCAGATAACTAATCCACCTTACCCACCAAATCCCTTTCACTATCACTGCTTCATTTAATACAATCCCCTAACCTGTCAACTAACTATATGGCACCTATATACTATATTTTATAAGTATGGCATTGAAATTGGCTGTAGTAGAACAATTTTTTCAAGTATACCACATTTTTCAAATTTACCTTGTAGTCCAAGTCATTCTAGAAATTTCTCTTCTCAATTATTATTTCTCACTATTTACCACTATTTTTGCAAATTACAAGCTTCACCAACAGTAATTTTTTAAATTTTTTGTTGTAGTTAATCTACTTTAAGTTAAATCAGTGCAAATTTATCATGTACATGTTTAGAACTAGTTTGAAGATGTGGACTAAGGAATTTTGATTGAGCAGGTATTTTTTACCCATTTATTACCTACCTAACTCAAAAACAGTAGAATTAGTGTGTTTGCTGATATGCAGGTTGAGAGAATTGCCGCAATACTGCTTTCATCCTGATGTTGATGATCCTAATGCTGCCGCTTCTTATACCTAAAAAGAGTTTAGTTTCACATCCTCTTGCCTTAGGGCCCAGTTCAACCCCCACAAATATCAGCAAAAAACCCCAACTGACTTTCATAAGCTGTGGTTCCAGCCTTTAGTTGCCATTAGTCAACTTCTAAGTTATTAGGCAAAAGACATACTTTGGCTCTTTACATACTAAGATGAGGAAGATTAATTTAAATTCCTGAATTCAGGAGCAAAACATACTGTACCTACTGGTCATTTAGCACCATTTGCTTTAAATAACTGATTTTAGTATCCATGAGTGAGTGATATTTTGATAGTGACAAAAACAAAGCATTCTTTCCTTTCCTTAAATATAATGGACACTTTTTCTCAAGTAAAATACAGATATATTCAAAAAGACATGAACAGCAGGTCCACTACTGAAATAAAGATAATATTGACAATTATACCGCATCTTTTTAAATGTTATTGTATTTTTATTTTTTAAATAATTTTGACACTGAACTACAAGCAAACATGAGTAATACCAGAAGAACATTTTTAAGCAATGAAGAACAGGACATGGTTCCAAGACCTAATGCCCTAGCAGAAGGTAAACTAACAGCATTGTCAGTCACAGGTCTTTTATAATTATGTCTTGAGTCTTCAGTTCTAAGAGGCAAATGTGTAGCTGCAATGGTTTCTGTTTCTATCTCTGAGTCTGAAACTTCATACTTCAAAACCAAGGTGATATATAGAAATGCAGAAGGACTATGAGCACAGGGCAAAACAGATTGTTTCAACTTCATGATTATAGTCACGCTCACTCTAGAAAGACATTTACAAATGTTGAAGCACTCTTGGATAATCTAGTGTCCCTGGAATCCATGTTTGCCTCAATGGAGGGGGGAAAAAAAATCAAATTTACCCACTTGTGTAAGATGTAGATGTCACCATAATAACCATGCCTACACAACTTCTAGATTGTAGTCCTATAATCTGCTTGAGTGCCATTCTTAAAAGACCATGTGGAAGCTACACACATGTACAAGATGTATTTGTCAAAGTACAGAGTAGCATTAAAAAAAGAAAATATATTACACCAGTTCCTTGAACTCACTTCCATTAATAAAGATACCTACAGGTTGGATCCTAACTTGAAATTATTTCCTCCCCAGTATGTCCTCCCTAACAGTTGAGATCAGCTGTGACATTTGAGCAGATTGTTCATGGAGCTGGGGACAGTAAATTTCTGGTGAAGCATCATTGATGTGTAATTTATTCTTTTTACTTGTCTAACACCTTTCAAGCTAATTTTCTTATTTTGTGAAGAAGTGTTCTAAGATACATGGATAAAAGGTATCTTACTACAGAAATCTAAAAATAAATATTTAGATATCTCTCTACTATGTTGAAACATGAAAAAATAGCTCTATTTTGTTTGACATAATCAAAGCAATTCATAGTAAAGCTTAGAGTGATGGAATGACTTGGTCCACAACACCAAGTTTAAAACATTCATTTACATATGTTATATTACTCACTCTATATTTAATTAATGCTTGGCAAGCCAACATAGATGTGTTAGGGTATTAACAGGGTGCCTGTTATTTAACCTCAACTTCTGACATCAATCCACACAACTTTAATATGTACCTCTGAAAGAGTATCCCAAAATAAATTATTCAGTTATTGAGAAGGCATCCTATGTACATTTACTATGCAAAGCCCAAGCATAGTAAAAAAGAATCTTTAAAATAGTGACTGTTTTTAATAAGCATACCATATATGCTTACTGCACACATTACATCTTCATATTATGTGTAACATGCTTGGAAACCATGCATTATTTCTTATTCAGAACACAGAATGCTGAAACTAAAAAGAGAATTCTATACGCTAGTCTGTGTGTTAGCATAATGTGATATTTGATAAGTTTTTTTGATTAATGCCTATAGTGCTAACTTTCCAGTATCAGATGCACTATGTACAACTAACCTCCTAAAGTGCGATTAACACCTAAATTCACATGTACTTGTATCCTCTTTCAGCTCTTTAAAAAAAAAAGAAATTGGGAAGGAAAGGTATCAGCAGAAACAGATCTTTTTCCACATCTCCCAAAGCTAGACTTGCAGCTCTTTTGCCTCCTACTAACAATTTCCTCTCAAACCCCTTAACATTTCAGTCCCTTCCCTTTCCTAAAGACACCTTCTTTTCCTGATCCATATAAATTTGGCTCTTCAACTCTCAACTACCGTTATATTATCTCCTTTTTATCCATTCTCCTAACTGCAATCCTATTTCAATCACTTAATTCTCCAGCCACTGTTTGTCTTCCCTTTGGCTTTCCTACTCAAAGACCGAATTCCCTCCCAATGAGATTTACCATTGACCCAGTCTCCCAGCAGCATTCAGTGTATGCATGGCAAGAGATAGTTGACTTGATTCTGAATTTCCATTTGCCTCCTACTGCTAAGTTGCGCCATATTTTTCTCAACTATTTCTATTGGCACATCTACATTTACTTTTTCATGTAACACTGGTCATAAAATGGAAGTGTGTTTTTTCCACCTTTAAATATATGCACAAGAATTTTGGAGTACTTCTGAAACAATTTAGTAGTAATGAAATGCCACAGAATGACTGATCATTTATTAGCCAACCTGGATATTACAATATAAATATTTCACTTCCAATCAATTATATTTCTCACACTGAACATATTCTTCATTGACGGATTATGCACATCAAATGTGAATTTTATATAACTAAGATATCAGAATTTATCCCAATGCATGAAAATGACTTAAATTACAAGGCACACGTGCGCACACACATTTACACATACTTCCTTTGGATGTTTAGTTGATTCATATGGCCAAACTAAATTCTACCAACTTTTCCAAATAGTCTATTTTTACTTTAAAAATAACACAAACAAGTGCTGAAAACATAACTGTTTCAGGTAACTATGAATTTCTAAATATAGAAACATTTTGTCTTCATCAAAAAAATTGGACAGACACAGTGAGACACAGAAGTTTGACTAGGATGCACCAATGCTCTTATCAGTACTTTGACACATCTCAGGTGCCTGGCTGGAAGGTCTTGTTCATCTGCTCAGGGTCAAACTAAGCACCAAATGTGTAGCCAGGAAGGAATTTTATCCCCAGGTCACAATGAAAAGGGAAAGAGGGTTTTTTTTGCCTTCCTCTGTAATATGGAAGAAGGACACTTTGTAGTGAAAAGCTTGTCTAATAGCTCTCCCAATCATACACCTGCTCCAATAAAAGATGTCACCAAAAAACTCCTGCTTCTCCTGTATTTTCTGGACCACCATGACTCCAGCACTCCAAACCCTATGGAATAAAGGGGCATGGTCCTTCTCCTAGGATAACTTGAGCATGTTCTACCCCCAAAAATTCCCAGTCCCTGGTACAAATTGATAACCAATGTCACTTTTACACAGTGAAAGTAAACAGACATACTCAGTATACAAATAGGCATACATAGTATTAACTTCAACTGTCTTCCAATTGCCAATACTGAATTTTATTGGGTTATGATCACCAATCCCTAAACTATCAACATCTAGTCTGGAGACTTATTAATCTTTATTCTTCACAATAGATTCAAAAATAGAATTACTTTGTGTTGCATGCAATAACTCATGCGAGAAAAATGTTATCTGTGATTTTTAGTATTACTAATGCCACATTACTACTGGCCTATAAGACAGATCTCATGACAGCCTTTTTTTCTCCATATTACAGACACATTTTCAGGAGTACCTACATTAGTTTGATTTGGTAGCCTTAAAGATGACATTCTCTAGCATAAAAGGTATTGAGGTCATCTCCCCTTCTGGGCTTCGTTAGTTAACATGGGTCACAGAGAAGCATTCATCTCTATGAGTAAGAATTTTTCCAAAATTCTTCCTGGTAGAAAAACAGCCAGGGGCCTTGAGCATACATGCGTTCCAGCTCTGTATCTGGAGAACTACAAAGACAAGTTCTCCAACCAAGGGACACTAGACAGCTGTTCCCTGGGCCACCTCCACCCTTAAAGGAGTCCATTAATTGGCATCCTGTCCTCTCCTCTGCTAGGAAAGACGACGGTGGGGGAGGGGAGGGGTCCAATCCCAGGAAAATGCCCACTCCCCTCCTGCCAATCAGTTAATTGCTGAGACAGGGGACCATTCTTCTATGGTGGGAGACATGGGGGAAAACGTTCTCTTGGCACAAAAGTATCACACCTTAATGGCCATATTTTTCCATATGCATTCAAAATCCTGCATTTTTGAATTATCAATAGCCAAAAAACAGAGAAGACTTATTTCATAGAGTGCTACCTTTTCTATATCACCCCCTTAATCCGCCCTATCATTTATTGAACATATGAATTGTTTCATCCTGTCAAGTAACATCAATTATGTCATATTTACTCTAAGTAAATTCCTCTTGCTTGTTATTTACATTCTTTTTTGCATTTGTCCAATTTGCTCATGAACTAATGGTAAACCATTTCCTATAACTAAATAACTAAAAGCTACTTGCAAACAACAATTGCTTCAACGCCAACAAGTAATTAACAAGTACTTTTCTTTTATATTAAAATATGGGGAAAATCAGTAGCTTTATTTGTGAATCGTATATAAAAAATTTGAGAAGGTAAACTTTGCATTGCATTGTCACATATTGATTAAAGCACCTGGAAGAAGAAAGGACTATTCAATGTTGTATGTACAAACTGGATTCAGATTTATAAAGCATCTTTTCCATAAAGGCATATGGGCGAAAGTGAAGTAAGAAAGATATAGAAACATTATGTAAATAAAAAAGCATGTCAGATTTGCATGTAAACATTTCAGTTTAAAATAAAAATAAACTTCACAAGGATCATTCAGAAATCTTCTTTGAACTATCAGTTATAAACTTTACCAGTTTCCAAAGCTGTGTAATATTCAAACAGTCTAAATCATAAGTAAAATACTTACAGCATGTGCTCCTTGTATTGTCCTTACAAGATTGATTCCTTTCCATACATATATATCTCCATTAAGTGCACCAGAATATGTCACTTCATCTCTTGCACAGGCTAGGCACAGTATAGTTTGCAGATCACCAGTCTTGCCAAAAACACCACGTTTTGGTGTTAATGAATTACCACACAAGCTCCAGAACTGCAAAATAAAACATGATATAAAAGGGGTTTTTTTGTTAACATACTGCAAAATTTCCAAATTCAATATAGTATATGCCTAATATTGGAGAAAAAAAAATACACTAAATGCTAAGAATTTTCTTCTAAGAAGCTCTTAGTCTTTTCATTCCTCTGGTTCTTCAGCATTCAAACAACAGATCATTTTTTTCCATTAATTTAGACTGCTGTTTCACTGGAAATAAAGCAGTTATTTCATATATTTATGATTTAAGTGAAAACATTTCCATTTTAAATTAAATATTTTTATGAATCATAATTGTTAGTACTCAGTTCAATATCTCTTTGTTTTTTGTAATAATTGAGAACAATTTCATAATAAAAACTTTTAGATGGTACAAAACACACAATATTCTTTGTGCTATCACAGTATTTTTCAAACCAAAACTCGTCAGGAGTTACCGCTATGGTTGTTCCAACAATAGCTGGTGCCAACTTGATGTACAGAATACGGTAAGGATCTGATATGTGGGATACCATTTGCCTGACCATGTGGAAGCCTCTAAATTGCAAAATTACTCTTCTTTTAGTCTCCTTTGCTATATTAGTTAATATTTTAAAAAAATTAAAGTAGTAAAACAAAAAATTATTCCTTTTGGCCTGATTAGCTACCCAAAATTTAAAATTTTATATTATTCCAATAAGAGGAAAACATTGGCACTGAAGTTGGTGGAATTCTGTTTTTAAAAGAAGGGCGTTAAATATAAAGCCCATGAGGCTCACCTAGAGAAGCAGGGAATCATGGAGGTGGGGAGAACAGGGGCAGAAGTTGCTGCTGAAATTTGGGACACAGGGCCCCACAGCTCCATTGCGGATACATTTTGGCTGTAGGAGGGAAGCAACTTAGGCATCCACTCATGTCACCGCTGGACATGAATTTAGATTCAGCCCATAAGGAGCTTCACAGTCCGCATCCAACCTAGGACCCAAAAGAGCTTGACACCCCTGACTTACAAGAATGTACAAAATCTTGCTTCCTAAAGTGCAGGGGAAATCATACATCTGGAAATTTTTTCCAGGCTCTCTGCCCCAGATTACTTTAAGCCAGCACCTGAACCCCGAAGTCCTTTCTAGATTTCTCTTAGGCTATGCCCTTAGTGCTTGTTCAGATAGGATATGAAGCTTCCTTCTCGGTCTTCTTCAGAGTTCTGTTGCTTATTCATCATACACAAAAATCCTTCCTAATAGCCCTGAAACAAAGGCCTTCACATTCAGAAGATCATATTCCTGAGCAGCCTTGCATTTCCTTTTGTTTTTGGTGGACACAAATGCTGACTAATCCTTCACAACTGCGGCAAAGAGTAGTGGTCAAATCAATCAGTTTCAATAAAGGTTCACTCAACCAAAAAGGCAGTTTTATTTTAATTAAAAACATACAAATGTGATTTAAAGAAAAACACATATTTTGTATCAGAGATTATAGAAAGAAATGTAAGATTAAAGGAATTTTTTGTGGGTGCTGCTCAGCGGGTTGGTCCTGGGTGCCACATGCAGCCTGCACCCTGGACCCCCTGTGCCATGTACAAAACTCTGGTCTAGGCCACATGCTGCAGGCAGCGCATGCCCTGTTCTGCCCTAGCACACTACAGGCACAGTGAGCCCCAGGGTGAGCACGTGATGCAAGCAGCGTGCCAAGCTGGACCGGCCATGTACACTGCACACAGCACAGAGGGCTGGCACAGGGTGCATGTGGCATTCAGCTTCCCACCAGACCAGACTTGCACTCTGGCTCTGGCATTGCCTGACCTGAACCGGCCCAGAACCACCACACAGGACCAGTCCAAGAGTGTACCACACACAGTACATGCACCAGATTGGTCCGACTGTGCTGCGTGTAGGGCGTATGGGGCCAGGTCCAGCCCACACACCATTGCAGTGCATGGAGCTGTGGTCTGAGATTGGTTCAGAGATCTGTGGGCTGAATCATATGACTCCATGGGTCAAATCTGGCCCACAGCTTTGATACCCTGGTAGTGTATATGTTAATAACCAAAGGTTAAAAAGAAAAAAGACTACCACATTAATTCCCAAAACAAGCACTGAAGAATATTCAAAGTTCACTTCTAAGTTTCAAGTCATTAAAAATCTAAAATATGTTCACGTGCTGTTAGGACACGCAAAATAACCTGAACTATGTTTCAAAGTGACATGAATAACTACACAGCCATAATTAAAACATGTTAACATTTCTGGTTCCAGACACAAATTCAGATTTTTTTTGAAAACATATTTTTTTCCTTAGTGCAGAAACTATTTTTTTTTTCGAAAACAGAACTAAGTTTGTGGGATGGACTGTCTATGCAGTTATAGAACTTATGTCCGGGAGAAAAAGATGTCTAAGCAAGTGGAGAAAAGAATATGGGTGATGTCATGATAAGGGGCTTATTATAGATCATCAAGCACAGAATTTGGATAAGGCTTTTTTGGGCAACTAAAATAATCCAAAATATAGAAACTAACGACAATGTGTGCCTATATACATGCTCCAACATGTTCTAATTAGAATGCTCTAGCATTGCCACAGCATCACATGTGGGTTTAAAATCATGTGGCCCCACACTGGCAGAGGTAAGAGAGAGGACCCAGGACCATGGCAGAAGGAGCGTGGAGCCCAGTTGAGGGATTGCCCCAGCAGGGGCCAAGTGAGCAGAGCAAGAGCCTGCTCGCTAAACTAGAGGCTCGGAGAGCCTATAGCTCTAGGGGCCCAAACCCAGTGAGAAGGAGCGAGCGACACAACATGAGAAGCCCCCGAGAAACGCCGCTTCACTCAGTGGGACACCAGAAGTGGTGACTGTGAGTTTGTTCCAGAAGGAGATCCGGGGATGTGTTACAGTTTTGAGTTCAACGGTTCTTTTTTTTCATTTGAGTTAAAGGCAGATCAGACTGGCCCTCCCATCATGGATATAGAAGGCTAAAGAACTGTGTTGGGGGCTGAAGCAGTAAGCCTGGGATAGTAACCCATTTGAGGACTGAATAAAAAGGGGATGTGATTTACCAGCAGGCCTTGAGGCCAGTAAAAGAGCTGGGGCAAAGAGGGGAGAGAACTCAGCCATCTTGTGCAGAAACCTGATATGGACTGCCTAAAGAGTGGGCGCCCATAGATTAGGCAGATAAGACTATGGCCACCCAAGATTGGCACAAACCCAAGCATCTCCAGGGTGGTGACTTAAAACAAAGCTGGAAGAGACTCTCTAACCAATCAAGATTACAAGCTGTAAACGAGCATGGCTAATTAAGCAAATCACTGGCTGCGCTATCCTTCCATCAGATGACCAGCGGCCTGACTATCCTAGAAGATCTGTTTGGTCTTGGTGCATGGGCAGGGTATAAGAGGAGGAGCAGCCCCAAGGACCAATGACTCAAGATATTTGTGAGAGCAAACAGAAATAACCAAGGATCCTCTCCTTCTCATGTAAGATCAAGATGTGGTGGGCGAGTTGGAGGGTGTGTCCTATGAGTAAAAGTGAGCAGAAGTCAAGCTGTGTGGCCCTAAGAACTGGCACTCAACAGACAAGAGTGCCTGGTTGCAGAGACAAATCCAAGTTAGGCATAGCCATCCACACATATCAAACAACAAGAATGCAGTTTTTGTAGAAAAAAATGATTAGTTGGGCCTGAACAATGGTGTAGAAAACAATGTTTCTGTAGAAAGCAATGCCAACTGATTCACACTTGGCATGAGCCTAAAACCAGGGTGGATGTGGTGCCTGGGGCTGATGGGTGGGTAATAAGGTCTGTTATCTCTCACTTCCATATGCTGCTATTAACAAGGATGTTACGTCTGGAGACAACAAACTCTACCTATGCCTGAAGAAAAGCATTTGTGCCCAAAAGCTTGCGAAAAACCAATTTTTCCAAATATTTAGTTGCTCAAATAAAAGACATCACATCTACCCAAAGAACCTCATCTGCCTATGATCTCAGCTGGGGAAGGGACAAGGTTCCCACACGCACTGTGTCAGCTTGACATTGCCGACACGGTGCATGTGGGAAGAGGAGTAGCCATGTGCTGCTCGGGACAGGATGAGCCCGGCCGGAGCAGCAGGGGGCTCAGCTGCACTTTCCCCCTACCTATGCCAGTCAGTCCCGAGCGGCACATGGCTCCACTGCCGCTTCTGTTGGCTGGTGCTGACCCAGGCGGATCTGTCCCATCCGGAGCAGCGTGCAGCTGAAGCCAGATTCCCAGGTGCTGCTGGGGACAGGAGGAGCCCGATCGGGTCGGCATCGGCCAGCAGAAGAGGCGGGGGGGGGCAGGGTCGGCCCGGG
>NW_005842650.1:299528-300224 GCF_000455745.1 Alligator sinensis | reverse complement strand
GGCCCCCGCGCTTCCCCGCTGCTTCTGCCGGACGGTGCAGCCCCGGCCAAGCTCCTCCCATACCCAGTGGCTCATGGGAAGCCAGCTTCAGCTGCATGCTGCTATGGATGGGACAGACCCAGCCGGGTCAGCACCGGCCAGGAAAAGTGGCATGCATCTGAAGCTGGCTTCCCATGTGCTGCTGGGGATGGGAGGAGCCCGGCCGGGTCTGCACTGGCCAGCAGATTGGTATACCGCGACAAGCCTATGGCTGGGAAGGGGTCAGGCTCCCTAGATCTGAGACCTGCTGTAGGCTATGACACACAGACTCACTCTGGAACAACGTGCTAATAAATTTGTGTCTGTACCTGCCAGGAACCCAAGTAGCAGGTGGTTGATACCTGGTAAGCTCATGTGACTAAAGACTGCTTATTGCTTTCTGTGTGGCCCTCAAAATGTTTTTATCCTACTAAAATATGCCATGCTTTGTGAAAGTCATTGCCTCTGTATGAGAAAGCAGAATCATAGCCACTGAACTAAATTCATGCCCCATGGGAATAATCACAATTCAGCAAAATGGGCGGGAAGGAAAAGCTAGAGTTCTAAGTGTGTACCCTATAAGAGGCCATGAAAGAGTCAGAAGCACAACCTTAGCACCAGGACAGCTATCCGGTGACGGCAGTCCAGGAGGCATGATGGGAATCCTCTACTCTCATG
>NW_005842650.1:295337-299339 GCF_000455745.1 Alligator sinensis | reverse complement strand
CACATTTCTTCTGAAAAGCAGGGATGTCCTGAGGTTCATTTAATGTTTGTAAAATGCTTGGAGAGCCCCACATAGATGCACTGCATAGAAATGCAAAATATATTTTTACTTATTTGGTTGGCACCTTGGGCTAAGATTCTCAAAGCTGAGTCAAAAGGCCAACTTCCATTAAAATGAATGAGATTTAGAGGGCTCCAAATCTTTTGTGACAACTTTGTAACATGCCTATCTACCCGTTTTTGCAAATCTCAGCCATAATTTGGAAGCTCAGCCAAAGAACATAAAAGCATAAAAAGTGCCGTGCTTGGTCAGCCCAATGGTCCATCTAGCTCAGTATCCTGTCCCGAACAGTGGCAAAGGTGGATGCTATAGAGGGAGAGTTTTGAACTGGTTAGACCCATTTCATTGTCACTTCCTGCAACTTCATTTGTGTCAAAGGTCACGTGACATCACTTCCTGATGTGATACCACTTCCATGAGGTCTTTGAATGTAGCTCACGGGCCCACTAGATGATAAAAAGTTCATGATCTGGCCCCACATTCAAAAAGGTTGGACACCTCTGTTCTAGACTGAAGTCTCGTTGGGTAGAGTGGTTTTCTTTAATCTTTACTAATCTATAGAGGATCCCCTGGGAGCCCCATAAGGTTTGGCCCCTAATATAGTCCATGGCCTGTTGTGACCTATTTATAAAATTTCTAAAAAGGTTACATGACTATATTGTCTCAAATAGTATATATTTACAAGTTATAATCCCTATTCCATGATATCTTTGAGCTTTAACATATCTTAAATTAAAACTATCTTTAAATAAATTTATTTTTAAAGCATCTTAACAAAAAAAATCAAAACATACAATTAAATACAATTATTTAAATCTGATTTAAATAAAAAAATCAAATTTTTTTACTGTAAAAAAAAGTTTGATTTTTATCTATCCCGCTCCCTAGAGAATTTCCTAGCTGAAGCATCCCCAATATATTGCATATTTTCATAGTTAGGGGCTGGGAGGGACCTTACAGATCATCAGGTCCAACCCCCTGCACTTGGGCAGGAAAGACTGCTGAGATCAGATGACCCCAGGAAGACAGGCATCAAGATGCTTTTTGAAGATCACCAGGGTGGGTGACTGTACCACCTCTGGGGGGAACCTGTCGCAAACCCTTGGCACTTGACTTATAAACAAGTTTTTCCTTACATCTAGCCTGAAGCGATCCTCAATCAGCTTGTGCCCATTATTTCTTGTCCTCCCCTGGTGAGCCTTGGTAAACAGATGCTCTCCCAGCCGCTTAGCAATTATTTCACCAAGTCATGGAGGAGAGGTAATGTTCCACAGGATCAGAGAAGGACTAACATAATACCAATCTTTAAAAATGAAAAAAAATAAGGACACAGGGAATTATAGGTCAATCAGCCAATCTTGGTACCTGGAAGGATACTAGGACAAATTATTAAGCAAATTATAAACTTCTATAAGAACACTAAAATAATAAAAGCCATTATGGATTTATGAAGATCAAATTATGCTAAACTAATCTAATTTATTTTTTGACAAGGTGGCTAGCTAAGTGTTAGAAGAGAAAGCAGTAGATATGATGCATCTTGACTTTATTAAAAATGTTGAGAAGTCACAGAACTTCTGGCTAAGTACAGACATTCAGGAGGTTAAATCAGGTTCAAAATAGCCACCAAATTAAAACTTAGCTCATCCTAGTGCCAACCTTACACTTTCACACCCAGTCTCAGTGACCAGCAATTAGTCCAAACCTGTAACAGAAGTTCAGTGCACACAAACCAGTTTAAAAATTGCAAAACCCAGTTTCAGATAAACCTGGAGCTATGTACTATCGGACTCATTTGATCTAGGTCAAACCTGTGCATGGAACTTCTGTCCACTTCCCCTACACAGCCCTGGGGCTGGGTAAGCCCAACCACCGGTTCCAGCCCTGAGGCTGTTCTTTTCACTCTCCCTTTGCCTCTTGCTCCACCCCAGCCACTGCTCTCAACCTTCATCCCACAAGCCGTTCTGGGTGCAGCTGGTTTTATCAGCGTTCGCGGCTGCTGGAGCTAAGCAAGTAAGTCCTGGTGGGGGGAGGCATCAGATGGATGGGGGTGTAATTTCACTGGAGGGGACTCCCCCCCCTACCCCACCCACCTATAGGTGACACCTACCCCCCCAATGCTTGCGGCAGGCTGCCTGCCCTTCCTTCCACTCCACTCACGGGTTGCACCTACCTCCCCCCAAGCCTCCTACAGGCCCCTGATCCCCTACAGCCTGCTGGACCCCCAATCCCCTAGCTAGCCCCCCACCATCCTGACTTGCCTGCTATGTGGCAGCCATTTTGAATTGATTTAACCTCTCCCTAATGCCCCCAAATGTCTGTACTTAGCCTCTGAGTTCAGAAGTGCTGAAAAACTGCAGTCAAGAGAAGGAGCAAGGGTAGTCATAGATTTCATAGATTTCATAGACATTAGGGCTGGAAGTGACCTCGGAAGATCATCGAGTCCAGCCCTCTGTCCGAAGGGCAGGAAGTCAGCTGGGGGCATAGGATCTCAGCAAGATAAGCATCCAATTTACTCTTCAAGGTGTTCAATGTAGGTGCTTGAACCACCTCCGGTGGCAGGCTGTTCCAGACCTTGGGGGCTCAGACAGTAAAGAAATTCTTCCTTATGTCCAGCCTGAAACGGTCTTGCAGGAGTTTATAACCATTCGACCTCGTCATCCCTTGGGGTGCTCTGGTGAACAAACATTCCCCCAGATACTGGTGGTCACCCCTGATAAACTTATAGGTGGCCATCAGATCACGCCGGAGCCTGCGCTTTTCCAGGCTAAAGAGCCCCATGGCTCTCAGCCTGTCGTCGTAAGGTCTGTTTTCCTGACTTCTGATCATGCGCGTGGCTCTTCTCTGGACTCTCTCAAGCTTCTCCACATCCTTTTTGAATTGTGGAGCCCAAAACTGGATGCAGTACTCCAGCTGCAGCCTCACCAAGGCCGAGTACAAGGGGAGAATGACATCCTGGGATTTGCTTGAGAAGCACCTATGGATGCAAGCCAGCATTTTGGTTGCTTTATTAGCCACAGCATCGCATTGCAGACTCATGTTCATCTTGCAGTCAATGATGACCCCAAAGTCTCTTTCTTCCATAGTGCTAGCCAGTGTAGCACTGCTGAGCCTATAAGGATGCTGCAGGTTTTTCCTCCCAAGGTGGAGAATCTTGCGTTTTTCAGTGTTAAACACCATCAGGTTCTCATCCGTCCATTTGCTGAGCTTGTGCAGGTCAGCCTGGATCTCCCCCTGTCTTCTGGTGTGGATGCTTTACCCCAAAGTTTGGTGTCATCGGCGAACTTGGCCAGTCCACTTCTGACTCCAATGTCCACATCATTAATGAAGATGTTGAACAATATGGGTCCAAGGACAGAGCCTTGGGGGACCCCACTGGTCACAGGGCACCATGATGATTGATTTCCGTCAATTACTACCCTCTGGGTCCAACCATGGAACCAATTTCCCAGCCAGCAGATTGTGGTGGACCCAAGGCCACAAGTGGCCAGTTTCGCCAAAAGGTGATCATGGGATACCAGATCAAAGGCTTTTTTTTTCACATTGGACCCACAGAGATAAATGCACTATCCATCCATCTTACCATCCCCATTCAAAAAGTTTACCAAATTACTAGCTTTTATATTACCTGAAATGTTGCAATGGAGCTATGGATTCATCCTAATACAAAACTGACATAGGATCCAGCTATGAAAGGATGAACTCTCTCTCCTAACTGGCCAGTGTTGCATTTATTGACATCATCTTGAAAAGTAAGCTTGAAAGATGCTAGACAAATAGACTATAACTCCAGTTCACAGGATGAAGTATTTGATGGCCCACTCTTTTTCTATATAATTTTTCTTAGTATCAAATGAAACACAGCATCCATTACTGATGGTAACATTTTGTACTTTTTGACAAGCTTTAATACATTGTCCTTTCATATAACTATGCATTGAA
>NW_005842650.1:292952-295306 GCF_000455745.1 Alligator sinensis | reverse complement strand
CTGAACCAACCCTGTGCTATATATGGAAAAGTATTTACTTCACTCACTGCAAGCAAGCCACACTTATTATGTCTCAAGAGATGGTCAAGCAATTTACTTGCATATCTTTGTACTAATCTGGACTCTAAATAAATACTTCTTGTGCTGTAAAACCTTTGAGCAAAGGATCCAAATAGCAAAACTATTACATAATTTTTATTCTTACAGTGCTATAATAAGTACCTAATTAAACAAATCATTGCATTTGAACACATGCTGGCTAAAAACAGCGGGTATCCAGAGCACAAGGAGTCACAAGCAAGGTTACTTAAGAAATAACTGCACAATTACTGTACAAATCAGATATTCCTAACCAATAACTGAAGAAAACAATCCAAAGCAAAGAAAGCAAACAGAATCTTGCCATTTTAACTGGCTTAGGCAATCAACGTAATACAACAATTTGCATTCTTCGGTCCAATGTCTTGAAAATATGAGTGACCTCTGATCATTTGCCTAATCAAAATACTATTCAAACTTCAGGGTTAGGACTTTAAAAAAATCATGACAATTAATTGTAACCTGTTTTTTTTAAAACACTCAAAATACTATTTAAAAATACATAAAATCTTTTTTAATTCACTAAAACTTGTTTAAGGAAAATAAGACTTTTAAAAATATCTGCAGTACACTGCACCATTTTTAATGAATAAAATTGTTGTAAAATGATAATGTAGCACTGCCAAAATGACCTTCTGATATCTTGAAGCAGCAGAAAGATTAGTAGTAATCAAACTAATGAAAGTCCTTAGACCACTTAAGTGGTATATTAAATCAAGATTGTGTGCAATCTAGTTGACTCTCTGAATATTTTTGCCAATAAAGAAATATAATTCCCAAGTTCCCTCTATAAAAATAATACAATCTTACCACTTGTCAATTATGCTAATTTTTTGTATGTAAAAAATATATTTATACAGGCATCTGTAAATAAATGGATATACTGGGTTTCAACTGCCACCTCTTTTTTTTCCATGAAAAAAAATTATGACCCAGTTAGAAGCATAAAAAGAGCTATCTACCTCCAGTTTGTGTTCCCAAGTCTCACCTTTCCTACTGAGGAAGAAGGGGATGGCAGAGTTGAGGATTCGCAGATGACTGTATGTAGCACCCACCAGCCTAAAGTAATTCCTGTGACTATCTGGAAGGACTGAGATTTGCCAAATAGGAGGAAAGTTGGGGGGTACTAAAGTTGGTAACCTAGCGTCAGGATTAGTGTGGAGCTTTCAAGCTGCCATTACATCTGCTGCTTTCTAAAGAATGATAGTGAATATAATTCAAAACATCTTTACATAAAATAAATCTATTCCAGTACCTTAATGTGTTTTACACCACAGCTGACAAGTTTGTTTGGTTGATATAAATCCCAAGAAATATCAAATATCTGCAAATAAATCAAAACGTTAGTAAACATGGACTTTAGTACAAGCACACTGTCAGATGTAAGTGAAAATAGTAACAATTCACATGAATGGGACAGAGTTCCCAATCTACTAGAGACATAGAAAGCGGTTTTGGAAACATTTGAAAATTGTTTTTGGACTGCAAAAGTTAAATTCCATTCTGTGAGACATAAATAGCTTTAACTGCCCCTTGATGGGCATACATGAAGTAACATATAGTAGAGAGAGGTGGCTAGTTGTCTTAGTCTGTAATATACAGTTATGGAAGATAGGGTACATCAGGGATGTCAAACACATGCCCTGCAGGCTGGACCTGGGGCCCTAGCCCTATGTGCAGCACACAGGTTGGACACAGCATTGTGCATCTTGCACACAACACAGGGTGTTGATCTTGGCACCCATTACATGAGACCCCCTGCACTGGCCTTATGTGCTGGCTCCAGATCCAGTCTGGTCAGGCTGTGCTGGAACCAGGATGAAGGGCTAGTCCAGTGGGGTGCTGCATGTGGAATACACCCTGGATCAATCCCTGTACTAGGTGTAGTCATGCGGTCTGTCCAGCCCCGTTTGCCATGTGCAGCATGCGTCAGTCCTGGGGTTCACTGTGTATGTCATGCATGGGGTGCTGGCTAGACCCAGCATTGTACACGGCACAGGGGGCCTGGGGCACAAGCTGCATGCAGACCAACATCCTGTCCTGTCTGCAGCACTGGACCCTGCTTCTGCACTGCAGACAGCACATGCCCTGTGCTGGTTCTGCAGGCACAGAGAGCTCCAAGGCCAACATGTACTGTGCGAGTTGGACCCAGCACCACAGGTGCTACACAGGGGACCAGTCCTGGTTCAGCCCTCAAACTGGCCCATGGGGCTGGATGACTGACACCCATGCTGTACATGTACATGAGGTTGTAG
>NW_005842650.1:287601-292942 GCF_000455745.1 Alligator sinensis | reverse complement strand
TAGGGAAAAAAATCCTCTACTAAATTTGGAATTATGCAATTAAAATACATTAGCAAAGATATAATATCTATGTACAAAGGGGCACAAGAAAGCTTAACTTTGACATTTCCAGGATGTTAAGGCCTTAACTATACAATTAACTTTATTTCAACATTGTCTCCTTTACAAACTATTATATTTTGATTTGTATTTTGAGATCATAAACTTAATGTAGATAGAGTTATATACAGAGTGATTATTGTCAGTATGTTCTTGTGAAGTTATTTGTAATGAATTCAAAAGCCTGTAAAGTTATAATTGCCAAAGTGATAATAAACATAACAATGTATCTTTTTAGTGGAACTAGTTGAAGATTGTTTACTGCAGCTTTAAGTCAAGGGTCAGCAAAGTATGGCCCACAGGACATGGGGCTCTTTCTGGCAGGAAGCTTTGACTCATGCCACTGCAGGGAGAAGTGCTGCCTGCAAACTCGTCTTAGCACCTGCAAATGCCTGCTTCTGAACCAAAATAGGATATTCTGGCCTGTAGTGGAAAAGGTTGCCTACCACTATTCTATGTGGTCTTTCTGAATGTTATTTTAGTCATGTGAAAGATAGGAATATGCCGGCTTTAGAATGATTTCTAGCGGTACCCTATTTACTCATCCTCTCCAAAGCTACATTCCATCTAATGAACTCCAAAGTCCAGAAGATTTGGTATATTTGATTCTCCCATAATGTTGGATCTGTTACTGCCTCTAATTTGATACCTTCAACATGTGCCCCCATATCATCAAAAATATTCACAAATGATTGGTGAACTATACATTTTAAGAAACAGAAAAATGCACCGTATTTTTCTGCATTCTGCTCACCTCCAAATAAGACACGTGCTTTGTTTTTGGTAAGGTAGACAGAAAAAGGGGGTTTCCAAAATCCTGACTTAGAGCTGGCTTTTCATGGATAGGCTGCTCTGCAAAATGACTGTTGCTTCTCTCTCAGTGAACACCTGAGTGGAATCCAGTGTTAAGCATTTGACAGCTGATGCCACATAGGCAGCAGTTTTTGACTGCTCAGACAAATGCTACTGCTAATGCAGACAGGTTCTTTGGATAAATCTGATATCTTTTATTAAACCAACTCAAATAGTTGGGAAAATTCTTCTTTGCAACCTTTCGGTTACAAATACCCTTCGTCAGGCTGAAGAAGCATAATACATAGGAGAGACCAAACAACAACTGCATTCTGAATGAACACACGCCAAAAATCTACCAAAGACAAAAAAACTCAATTACCTGGGGGGCACATTTTTCATAAAACAACCACTCTTTCTCCAATTTCTCAGTTCTAATCCTCAAAGGGAATTTACACAACACCTTTCACAGACAAGCCTACAAACTTCACTTCATCGACCTACTGGATGCAAAAAATCATGGACTAAATATAGACATTGGATTCATGACACATTATAACCTGCCTAACATCTGACCCCCAGGTACCTCTCCACTATTTACCAGCTACATCCCCAGCCCCCCAACCTGTCTCTCACCCACTGACACCTCAATTTACATCTTCACTGACTGGCTTTTCTTATATGCATACCAGCCTCTGACTTCTTTACTATTCATTCCATCCAGGAAGAGCACACACCAATTGCAGATGCTTCCTCAGCCTGACTAAGGGTATTTGTACCCAAAAGCTTGCAAAGAAGTTTTCCAACCATTTGAGTTGGTCTAATAAAAGATATCAGATTTAACCAGAGAACCTTGTCTGCCTATATCCTTAGACCAACATGGCTGCAACCTATACTGCTAATTCAGTAGCACTGGTGCAAAAGGGTTAGTACTGGACTCTGCCCCTGCTGTTTGCTGAGGGAGAGGAGGCAGTCATTTTGCAGAACAGCTACTCAAGGCTTCTCTTCTTCCACTGCTTCTACTTTGATGAAGAGATTCTGCTTCCTGACTTCAGATGCACCCCAATTTTGGAGGGCTGATTTTTGGGGAAAATGCGCATAAGGTAAGCAAATAAGTAGAGTATACTGTATACATTTTTCTAAAAAAAATTGACAAAACCAACTTCTATAATCTAAAACAAAATGTATTTTACGTATAAGTACACAGATTTTAAACCAAAATTCCATTGACATTCCTGTTTTTATGCTTACCCTGTCTGTATGACCAGGAGCCATTGACAACAATTTTCCTCTTCTCCAGTCCCAAACACATATTGTATTTTTTGAATCCAAGCCAACTGAGACCAAACGCTGATAATTTCCAAGATATTTTTTGAAAAGAAAGACATGAAAGAAAATTAAAAGAAAATGCCAGTGTCTAAAAGTATTCCTATCATTACCTCCATATTATGATTTAAAAATAAATTAGTGCAAAAAGTTCCAAAGACATTATGTCTGTGCAATAAATAAAACATCAAGCTAACAGAAATGTAAATAAATATTAAATGCAAAGTTAAGTCAGTCCAGAAACACTTAAAGTGTTTACCATTAAGTATGTGAGTAGTCACACTGAAGTTAACAGAACTGTCTGTGTTTAAATGTGATAATGTAGATAACAGTTTGAGTGATGAGGGTCTAATAGTGATTTTAAAAGTTCAAGGAAATGTAAAGAAACAGTAATTTTATCCACATCTCTTCAACATCTTTCTGAAACAAAACCTTTGTTTAAAAAGTCAGAGCTGGAAGTGGTTTTAACTTGCCAAAATATTTTGTAAATTGTACATGTATTAATAGTTTAGAATTTCAGTAAATAAAATAACTAAAATAGCCAGAAGGAAGAAGTTTCAGGCTCAAAAGAAGCTGCACAGAAGAAACTAAAGAGTGAACACTAATCATTCAAGGAACAAAGCTAATCTCAATCAGTATTCAGCAACATTTTCTGGTGAGGGTACAGAATGACCCAGCTGGATCCAAGGAAAATGCTGTCAAGGAACTTCAGCTCTGCAGGCCAGATCTAGCTCACGAGTCCTAGGCTGCTAACCCTTGATCTAGATTATTCTCCAGAAGCCATGTTATTAGATATAACATGCTGGCTCCTTCTCCAGCCTAGAATCTAACAGGTCCCAAAACAGCATCAGGGGATTTTACAAAGCATATTAAAAAAGAACCACTAGGCAACAGAGACATGGTCTGCCTCAGGGTGTGCTCAATTTTGAAGTCTTGTGGAAAGCACTGACCAGATTCGGATGTCTTGAAAAGTACATCAAGGTCATAAGGCTTCTTCATGAACAGATAACTGCACCCATTTTACGTAGCGCATTGGAGGACAGATTCATTTGTCATCTGAACTGGGGTCAAGTAAGGATGCATCACTGCCCCAACTCTGTTCTCCATTTTTGACAGTCATCCTGGTTCTCATTAAGGACTGCCTTACTTCCAGAATTGACACTGAATACTGAATGGATGAAGGGCTCTTCAATCTGGGACATTTTAATTCTAACACCAAAGTACTCAAGACAGCCATACTTCACCTTCAATATGCCAAGGACTGTGCCATCCTTGAACATACTGAGGAAAACCTCCAGAATGCGGTGCATCGTTTCAGAGAAGCCTACCAAGCTTTGGGCCTCTCTCTCAACATCAAGAAAACTCAAATTCTCTATCAACCTCTTCTGGGTCATGAATGTGAGCCTCTCTCCCCTAAATACCACTGAGGGAAAGACCCTGGAGGTAGACGAGTACTCCCCCTAACTCTATGGCAACCTCTTTCAGAGTGAACACTGACGAGGAGATCCAGCTGCCTTTGGAAAATTTCTTTGGCATATCTTTATTCATTGTAATCTCCGGAAAGACACATTGTGGGTGCCTGACTCTCAGCTCTCAAAACAAGAGCTCTACTCCCAGGTTAGCTATCACCTGAGATCTTGCAATGGCCAGAGTAAACGCCACAAGGACACGCTGAAGACACACCTCAAGAAAATAGATGCTGACATCAAGAGTTGAGAGAAGCTGGCTGCCAACCAGCTCCAATGGCTCTGCAATCTCAACCAAGCACTGGCCTGGTTTGAGGTAAAGCATCTTACCCTTGAAGCAGAGAAGAGAGAGTGAAGGAAGAAAAAGGAGTGGAATTCCAGTCTGCAGCTTACTCTCCCCTGAGGAAAGACCTGCAACTCTTGTGGCTCAAGGATTGGACTTTTAAGTCACCTCAAGACCCATCAATGAGCTGTGGTAGAAATTGTTCTGCAATCAAGGGACTGCCAAGACAAGTTGGGCAGCATGCACCCCAATCCAGCCTATTCTACAGCCTGATGGTTGGGGTATTCTCCTGGCCATGTCATAGTTTCATAGATGGTAAGGTTGAAAAGGACCTGAGCAGATCATCCGACCCCCTGCCACGGGCAGGAAAGAAAGAAAGCTGGGGTCAAGCAACCCCAGCCAGGTGATTATCTATCCTCCTTTTGAAGACCACCAGGGTAGGAGTGAGCACCACTTCCCTTGGAAGTTGGTTCCAGATCCTAGCTGCCCTGACTGTGAAGTAGTGCCTCCTGATATTTAGCCTGAATCTATTCTCAGTCAACTTACGGCCATTATTCCTTGTTACTCCCGGTAGTGCTCAGGGGAACAGGGACTCTCCCATAGCCTGCTGGTCCCCCTTGGCCAATTTGTAGACAGCCACCAGATCCCCCCTCAGCCTTCTCTTGTGGAGACTGAACAGGTTCAGGTCCCATAGCCTCCGCTTGTAGGGCCTGCCTTGCTGCACACTGATCACGCGAGTGGCCCTCCTCTGGACCCTCTTGATGCTGTCCACATCCCTCCTGAAGTGCAGCGCCCAGAACTGGACACAGGACTCCAACTGCGGCCTGATCAACGTCACATAGAGGGGGAGGATCACCTCCTTGGCCCTGCTCGTGATGCATCTGCGGATGCATGACAAGATGCGTTTAGTCTTCCTGACCGTGTCCCCACATTAGCGGCCCATGTTCATTTTGGAATCAATAATGACACCAAGATGTCATGAACCCCCCTATATTTCAAGGTGTTTGTGGAATGTCAGAGATGCTTTATGAGTTTGTTTTACTGATTCTGCATATCTGATCTCAACAGATGGGGGTGTGAAGCTCAATTCAGCTGTGTGATCCTTGTATTTATATGCTTTGTGAGCTTTGATATAAAATGTACTTCTTATATGTTACAATATAACATATCGTATGTTATACGACCACTCGTATGGTTATACGGCCACTCGTATGGTTAAGGGCTTGCAGGCCAAGCCCTACGAGGAGAGACTAGAGAACCTGGACCTTTTCAGCCTCTGCAAGAGAAGGTTGAGAGGCGACCTTGTGGCTGCCTATAAGTTCATCACGGGGGCACAGAAGGGAATTGGTGAGGGTTTATTCACCAAGGCACCCCC
>NW_005842650.1:280060-287422 GCF_000455745.1 Alligator sinensis | reverse complement strand
TTCCTGCCTATGCAGGGGGTCAGACTCGATGATCTATTGAGGTCCCTTCTGACCCTAACATCTATGAATCTATGAATAGAGCCAGGATTGCAAAATATAATCATGACTCTCAAGTGTCACTCCTTTAAAAAGGAGTTCCTTTTGCACCTGGAAGAAGTCCAAAGTCTAAACAGCTAAAGAAGAGTAATCATTGAAAATGAACATCAGTCATGGGTAGGGCCTGGTTTAAATCATGATTTTGCGTTTTTCATTAAAATAAAAATTAAGTGATTTTCACAAAAAATGTGATTTGCAACAAAATGATGGGCGCTTACTGGGGAACTGTCCAGCAAGTGGCCATATCATGGCATTTCACTGCAACAAGATGGTTTCTGCAGGCTGCGGAAAGCATTCCCCAGCCAGCAGCCAAAAGCCTATCAGCCCAGGGGAGGAAGGGGAAGGGGGAGGGCTGCAAAAAGGACAGGGGAAGGATAGAGCTTGGGGATGGGGAGGGAAGGGGCTGTTTGCTCCTCCAGGCAGAAAAACTGGGATGCCTGGGGTTGGGGGGAAAGAACACATGTGCAGAGCAAACAGCCCCTCCTCTACTCAGTGCCAGGGCCATCTGCCAAGGCAGACCCCAGGCACTGCCAACACCCCCACCCATTTTGGAGGCTCTTGGCAGGATTATTCAAGCAGCTACATCATTACCTGTCTGCTTTCCTGCTCCAATCATGCTGCTCTTCGCTTTCAATAAGAAAAAATCTAAGCAAACCAAGAACATCTCAGCCCAGGACCAGGTAAAGTAGTATCCTACAGGAACTCTCCAGCCAGATGGTGGCAAGCTCTTCTGCTCATTCTGTAATGCGATGTTGGACTTGTGCAGCAAGAACAGTATTGATCGGCATTTGGAGTCTGAATCCCACAAAAAGCGGAAGGCTGCTGCTGCTGCCCAGGGTGAAAATGAGCCCAAGAAACAGGTGACCATGTCCTCCATGTTCAAGGGGATGACAGAGAACAGCAAGGCAAGGAGAAAGGTAGCATTCACACCTATTAGAACCTTTATGGCTGTGCCAACATTCCCTTGGAGAAAGCTGACAACCAGGTGGTAAGAACCTACCTAGCCCCGGAATGTCCCAAAGGGGGAGATCATCCCTTCTGCAAGCAACCTTCACAGAAACTATCTGTCAGCCTTGGTGACTTCCCATGCCAAGGCTACAAAATCTGCCTTTGAACCACTTTTTTCCCTGCTGTTTGAGTGGAGTGAGTGTGTGTCCATCTGTGTGTGTGTAGAGGGTGGGCAGGGTGGGGGCAGCTGTCAGCACACACTGGGAACCGCAGTGCCTTTAGAGCACAAGTGGGCAAAATAGGGCCTGTGGGTCAGATCCAGCCTACCAATTGACTGAATCTGGCCTGCTGCTGACCCCGTGGTGCTCCACATGGAGCCAAGCCGAGCCAAGTCCACTCCCTGCACCACACTCTTGCCGGCAGCCCACACCACACTCTTGCCGGCACCCACCTACCTGGGTCCTGGCCAGTGTGCATTTTCTGGTAGGGCTGTTCCCAGTGCAACTGCAGCCGGGCAGCATCTGCCCAGTGTGTCGAGCTCTGGCTGTAGCTCCTGGCTGCCTTCCACCCACCCAGTGCAATGTGCACAGTTTCCGGTGCAGCTGTTTCCAGTGCAGCTGCAGCCAGCCAGGTGCTGCTCTGCTCCCCTCACCTCCCAGCTGGCTGCAACCACACCAGGAACAGCCCAGCCAGAAGCTGTGCGCACTGGCCAGAGCCCGGGCCAGCCAGGCTGTTCTGCTCCCCTTGCATCCTGCTGTGGCTGCTCCTGAAAATGGATGCCCCTGCCATGATCAGGCCATGATATTAGCAAGCTGGACTCACGGTTTAAACTAGGCCCAGTCATGGGTGTGCTAAATAGCCAGAGAAGCAGATCTTTGCAGGCATTTGAACCAGGTCCTTCCCAACAATGATGAATTTACAATTGAAAAGAACAGACTCATAAAAATAACTCCTGTGAACAGGCTATTCAAGGAAGGACACTTCTCACAGTGGAGGAAATTAAATGAGAGACAGTACATCTTGTCTGAAAGGATGCAAATATTCTCCCGGTCATAATCAGATCCATAAAGTCTTCAGGTATAGTAAGCATGCACCCTTCGTGGGGGGGGGGACAGGAAGTTACATGCATAGCATGGACTTCCCAGTGGAGGATGTATGTAAATGGCCAGGCAAGAAACCATACTTAAACACTGCCAGGACAGCAGGGGTTTGTCTTCAGTTTCTCAAGCATAAGGAATGGCTTTAGGTCTTCAGTCAGCAGACTGAATATTCTGACTTGCAGGAGAAGGGGCAGGAGGCCTTACCAGAAAGGCCAAAAGCAGAAACTGCTTTCTAACCTGTTGAGCTGCATAGAAACTGCAGTCATGGGGTTAAGATACAGGGTTAAAAAAAATTATTATTCTGATATTTTCTTTTGATTGTTTAGTCTTATATCTTTATCTGTCTCTCAGCATATAATTACTGATTTATAATGTTTGTTCATTTTCATAGTAAGTTTTGTTTTCATCTTTTATATCACACAATTGTCAGCGATAACTGTGATCTCAGAGCATTTGACCATACAGACAGGCCTCTTCCGAGGAAGGGAGGGAATCTTTCTTTTCTGAGCACCTAATGAAACAAGAGTGGGTTTCTTTTAGCTGACAAAATCCCCTCTACTAAGATCAGGCAAGACTTAAATGAGGCAGGTAAAGTTGAGGTGCCTTCAGGTCTCTTCAATGCTGAGATGCCACTGGTCAAGAAAGTGATCTTCATATGCCTGCTTCCTGCCTGGCTCCTTGGTGTTCCTTGACAAACAGGAGGCTCCATCTACACCTCACTCCCATCTCTTTATTGTCTGTCAGGCAGTGTACCACACTCCCCGTTAGTAAATTCTGGATCTGCCCCTGCTGATATGTCAGGGAACAGACAGCCTGTGTTTTGGACAAGGAGGAGTTCCAGGGGACTTCAGCAGTTTTAGGTAAATATTTGCCCTAGATTATGATAGTTGAAGTAAGAGATTAAGTACGCAAAGATGACTGATGTTAGAATGACATAACAATGTTGTTCTTACAAAAAATGTCATTTCAAAGTCCAAAAGTAGTGAGAAATCTACCCTTGATGATGGCCAGTCACAGCTGCAGCCCATATCCCTTTCCTAGACTAAGCAACCCTAAGAACTAGAGGTGCACTAATACATTGGTCCGATATCAGATTGGCACCAATGTAAAGAAAATTATCTATATTGGAAATTAGCCTGAAGTGGCCAATAATTTGGCAGATAAATGGCCTGTGCATGCGCACAGCTGCAGCACAGCACGTAGCCAGTGAGGAGCACAGCCGGCAGCACGGAGAGCTGTGTGCAGCTGGTAAGTCTGTTGTTGTGGGAAGAGTGTGGGGCTGAGGCAGGGGCAGGCACTGCCCAGCTGGGGCGGGGGCAGGGGAAGGGAGGGAGGGCAGATCTCACTTCTGCGCACAGCTCGTTCAGTGCTTGTTTGCTTATCCAGTGGCTCCCACCACTGGTACCGCCGCCCATCCGGGAGGGCATGGGGGGAGGGGTGCCCCCAGATCAGCGTGGGGCAGGAGGCAGTGGCACTGGGAGGGGGGCTATGGGGCAGCAACAGTGATATTGGGTGTGGCTGCAGCCCTCCCTGTAGCCCCCTCCCGGTGCCAGGCCCAGCCTGCAGCTGCAGCCTGCCCTGCTGCTACAGCCCACCCTGCCTGTGCCCCACACAGATCTGGGGCACATGCCCCCCTGTGGCCTCCCGGAGTGTGCGCAGCAGCAAGATCCTCCCTCTCCTCTCCTTGCGCCCCGCCAGATGAGCTGCAGCTCTGTACCATGCCCTGCCCCGCCCCAGCTAGGCAGCGCTTGCCCCAGCCCCACTCCCTCACTTACCACAGGGGCCTTGACCTGCCCCCCAACACCCCTTTCCTCCCCACTCCCCTTCCACCACACCAGACTTACCAGCTGCATGCAGCTGTATCGGAAATCAGATCAGCATCAGCAGATATGCCTCCTTAAAAATCAGCTATCGGTATCAGCCCCAAAAATCTATCAGTGCACCCCTACTAAGGTACTACTCCTACTGGTTTGCTACCTAGGGACACTGTTCTTTAAAGCTCCCCTCTGGCCTCTATTAAAGGCCTGTATTATTTATGACATAATTCATCACTAAACCCATGCAAAAGTTGTTTTTTTTAATCCAGAATGAATGATATTGTGTGACTAGGGAAGAGTTTCCTATGATTAGTGTCTTTTCATGCTCTACACTAGGGCTGTCTAACTGCCAGGGTCCACAATAGCTGCAGCCATATGTTGCATGGGCCAGATTAGCACAAGCTATGCCCTCCACCCTTCCCCACTTCTCTGTGAATGCAAGCAGACCCTCTCCCCAACTTCTGCATTGCACATGGGAACACAGCTCTCCAGATGCAGACTGTCCCAACACTGCAAGCTGCGCTGCTCTGCCCTGCCCCTTGAGGAAATGAAAGAGACCCTGGGTTGGCTGCTGCTGCTGCTGCTGCAGCTGGAGCAATAGGGTGAGCGGCAGCTGAGTGGGAGCTTGTGGGGCTGCAGATTAACTCATGGACCACCAGTTGAACAGCCCTGCCCTGCCCTACCTGGAATAATTCCTCTGGTGCAGTACACGGGGCTCCCTCCTTTTCATCACTTAAATCTCTTCTTAAAAATGTGTCTGTAAATTCTAACTTCATCACTTTTTTGGACCTAGAACTAAACAAATGAAACCTCTCATGCATCTCCTGCAAGAAAGCTGTATTGCAGAATGTATAACAGATTAGCAGCTTACATTTTAGAACATATTTTTTAAAATAGAAAAGTTATTACATACCTGCCCATCTACATCAAAGGCCAAGCAAGCTATACCATGTGTGTGAACATCTTTCAGTATTGAAACAGTTTGCACAGTGTAAGAGTCCCAGACGCAAATATATGGTTCTTTCCCAACTTGACCTGTTGCCACCAACACTCGTTCAGGATGCAAAGCAAGGCTGCAAAAATTAAATAAATAATTATAAAAATAAATAATAATTTCAAGCGCTAAATATTTGTTCAAGAAACATGTACATTGTCTACCTTGATTGTCAATGTCAATTCCTAAACAAAACTGTTTTTATAACAAATTCTCCGTCTTTGTTACAAGATTTCACATTATGTAAGACAGCTTTAAGGTGCCACAAATACCCCAGCCACAAAGACTCCATGAAGTTATTTCTAATTTGCAAGACATTTCCTAATGCTTGAAATAGTGTTCTGCAACAGACATTTTATTAATACATAAGTCAAAATATACCATTTCCTACTAGCTGTCTACTTCCATTTTGTCTATTGAAAAGCACCAGTACAAAATGTCCAACTCAGTTAAGGAGAGTTGCGGATAGTGACTAACATATGTTAAGAAATAATATTTTCTCCTAGTTAATATGGCAAAGAATGTGTTTAAAAGTTAATTATTCATAGTGTTTTAGATAGCTCTTGATGTGGCATAATGATTTACAGACCAAGCTATGCTAGATATAGGGGTGTAAATTTGAGGTTGTTTGGGCAAAGGGTTCATGAGATATAGATCTCTATGAAAATAATTAGTTTCTCATCTAAAGTCTTTTTGTGAGCATAGGCAGAGAAAAAAAACACACCGGCGTAACAAAAAATCCCCTTATATTCCTGGAATGACAATGTACTGCTCTAACTATTCTATGTGTCAGGATCTAAAAATGGCAACTTAACCCAATGCACGTAGTTCAAACTTCACAGATTTATGTAAATGAGATTTAACAAAGGGCCTGAGATATAAATATACCTATTTCATAATAATAGAGGCTAAGCAAAAGGACTCTTTATCAATGGAAATCCAATCTCTGTACTTGAAAAATCTCTATACAAACTGAATATGGTGTGCCAAGTGATCTGTGAAATCTTGTACTTAAGCCAGGAGGGAAAGTATTTGAAAGGTGACCATTTAATATTGCTAAAGGAGTTTTTCCCACTAAATTGTTGGGAAAGACCGAAAACAAACCAGTGTGCCCTGCTGGAAAGTCTAAATCTGAGGCCTAACTATTAATATACAAAACAGAAAATAAAAAATGTGTATACAAAGGGAATATGCGTATGCTGTAGCTTCAGACCTGTCATTTATTTATTGATATATACTCGTGCTAAGTTTCCCTTGAGACAAAGAGCTAAGGTGTAAATGAACTTTTAAACACTCTTTGTGTGATCATGAAATATGTAGAATAAGAAAAGGAACAGAGAGAGAGTACAGAACTAAACTGAAACATTTCAAAGGGGCAGCTTTACAAACATACATGCCCTTCAAAGCCTTCCAAAAGTGGCTGAAACACTCCAAAATTCTCTCTCTTTAAATGAAGTACTATTTTGAAGTGTTTCACTTTTTGTAACATGTTCACAGGGGCTAGGGGCAGACATTACACATAAACCAGGTTAAGTGATCAGAAACTGGTTTAAACATGTAATAGAACAGATGTTCAGTGCACATAAACCAGTTTGAAAATGGCTGAAACCGGCTTGAAATAAATATGGTTGAACACAGTATCAGACTTAACTGATTTGGGTCAAAACAGTTTATACAATGTCCATCCCAGACCCCTTGTTGGTTTAAGTTAAATGAGACACCCCCAGCATCCCAGCATGTTCACTGGGCTGGGCAGGGCTCTCTGCTCCTCAGCAGGGCTGGCCCCTCCCCTCTGCTCCATGGCTGGAGCTTGGCAGAGACTGCAGGCATCTGCCTGTCTTTCTCCTGCTTTCCCCTCTCCACCCCTTTCCCACTCTCTGCCAAGCAGGGATTCCCTGGTCCTCTCTGCCTTACACAGACACCTCTCAACATTAGCTAGCAGACCACATGCTGGCTATGGTTTGTGCTGTAGCAGACTGGACACAGACAGAATCAACAGGTAGCTGGTAATGTCCCTCTGCTATTTTCTTAATGGGATGATGAACACTGAGTTTAGAGTGATAAATACTATGCTATCAATTCCCTGCTGGACTGGTCAGAACCCCTCCCTAATCAGTGTCCTGCTGGGGCCCGGCCACGCCCCCCCTAATCTCAGCACTGGGGAAGGGAAGGGAGGGCTGCTGTAGCGCCTCCCAGCTTCCAGCCTGAGACACTGCAGGCATATGCTTGCATTTCTGGGATGTCTGTCCAGTTACAAACTGATTCAGCCTAGCCAGGTTAGACTAATCTGTAAAGATTCAGGCTCAGGCTTTTTGAATGTCTGTCCCTAGCCAGGAAGACCCATCAGTCCTTCAGAAACCCACAGTGCTCCGCTCTGCTCCTGCTCCATGAAGGAGGGAGGGAAAGA
>NW_005842650.1:276380-279928 GCF_000455745.1 Alligator sinensis | reverse complement strand
TACAAATCCCATAGCAAGAGTGGGAGACAAAAGGTTCAGAGATAGGGACTGAAGAGTTGGGATCCCAGCAGCAGGGACCCGCTACCAGAGACTCCCCCACTACCTCTATTCTGCTGACTCCCAGGGCCCCCAACACTACTCAGGACCCTCTACCTCTTCACTCTGCTAAGAGGGGAGAGAAAAAGTTTGGGGAATTTGGTGCTGAGTGTCAGAATCCCAGCATTGTGGAGCCCCCGCACCTGACTCCTCCTTACCTCTACCCTCCAAGGCTCTCCACTCTCCTCTTCCCTCCATGTGAGGGGGAAGGGAGCAGAGCTGTAAGTAGCTGCAGGCTCCTGTAAGGCAATTTTGAACAGTTCCAGCTAGGGGGCACCAACAGAGCTGTATGTGCAACCCTCAGTTGAAACAATACCCTTGAGATATTTCCAAACCCATTACACTTGGAAACATTGCAAAATTACTTCTGTCTGCATCCTAAGTAAAGATAAATATTGCCAAGCTAGTGTCAGAGCAGGTGAGGAGGGAAATAAAAGATCCTCCCTTAGGAACCTCATTTCTTGCCTAACTGATATCTTCCCAGGACTATCGGAGTTCCCATTCAAGCTTGTACCTCAGACTCTCAAAAAATGACGAAAGTTAAACTGACTAAATAAGGGAAGGAGCCAGAGCCTGCCCTATTATGTCAAAGGTGCCTGCACTACATTTTTCTCTAGTAGGGGAAAACAGAAGCATCAGTTATCTGATGGGGATAAGGGGATGGGGAAAAGAATCAAAGGAAGAAAAGACCTCTTCCCCCTGATTCTCAGACTAACTCCAAGAATATTCGGTGCTGGAGAATACTCATAGTTCATAGGCTCGTCTGTGAAAGGTGTTGTGTACATTCCCTTTGAGGATTAGAACTGAGAGACTGGAGAGAGACAGTGGTTTTCTTGTGAGAAATGTGCCCCCACAAGTACTTGGGTATTCTTGCCCTTGATGGATTTTTGCTGTGTGTTCATTCTGATAAAGCTGTTGTTTGGTTTCTCCTACATATTTTCCATCAGGGCATTTGTTGCACTGGATGAGATATATTACATTTCTGGAGGTGCAGCTGTAAGATCCAGGAATGTTGATGTTTCTGTTGTGGGGTGTAGTAATTGCAGGGCTGGTGGAGATGTGTTGTACAGTTTTACATTTCTTCTCATGGCATGGTCTGGATACATTCGGTGTGTTTTGAGCCATAGGAAGTTTGCTTCTGGTGATGAGATTGGCAGGATTTGGTGCTTGTTTAAAGGCTGGGATGGGTGGTTCTGGGAAGATCCCTTTAAGAATTGGGTCTTCTTGTATATGTTGCAATTGCTTGAGGAGTTCTGGTATAGGTTCCAGGGAGGGATGATATGTCATAACTAATGGTGTGCAATTCATGGGGGTTTTCTTTTTGTACTGCAGCAATTCTTCATGTGGCATCTGGGTGCGATCCATCTCTCTGGAGAAGCGTCCTTGCTGAGTGAAAACCCTTTTGAGATTTGTGAGGTGACAATCATGGGTGTTCTCCTCAGTGTAAATTCAGTGGTATCAGAGGGCTTGGCTGTATATAACAGCTTTCTTGATGTGTTTACAGTGATTGCTGATTCTGTGCAGATATGAATGCTGGTCCATGGGTTTCTTGTGTATGGTGGTCTGTATTTTACCATTCTGGATAGTGTCTAAAAAGGAAATGTTGGTGCTGGAATATTCAGGAAATAGTGTGAGGGAGGGGTGACGATTGTTGAATTTCTGATGGAAATGAATTAGGGATTGCAGGTTTTCAATCCAAATGATGATGATGTCAGCGATATATCTTAAGTATAGCAAGGGTCTGATGGTGCAGTCCTGAGGAATTCTTCTTCCAGGTGGCTCAAAGAGGTTGCCATATTATGGGGCCATTTTGGTGCCCATAGCTGTGCCCATGGTCTGGAGGAAGTGTTGGTTATCCAATACACCAAATGCCCTGATGGAAAATATGTAGGAGAAACCAAACAACAACTGCGCAGCAGAATAAACACACACCGAAAATCTATCAAAGACAAGAATACCCAATTATCTGCTGGGGCACATTTCTCACAATCTCTCAGTTCTAAACCTCAAAGGAAATTTAGATAAGACCTTTCACAAACAAGTCTACGAACTTCACTTCATCAACCTACTGGATACAAAAAATCATGGACTAAATATAGACATGGGATTTATGACACATTATAACCTGCCTGACATTTGACATCCCAGGTTACATCTCTAATATTTACCAGCTATATTCTTATCACCAGGTCTACATTCCCCTCTCCCCCCTCACCCACTGACTGCCTCAATTCGCATTTTCATTGACTGGCTCTCACATGCATACTGGCCTCTGGCTTCCTTTCTATTTCATCCAGAAAGAGCACTAACCAACTGCAGATGCTTCCTCAGCCTGACAAAGGGTGTTTGCACCCGCAAGCTTGCAAAGAATTTTCCAACTATTTTAATAGGTTTAATAAAAGATATCAGATTTACCCAAAGAACCTTGTCTGCCTATGTCCTTGGACCAACATGATTACAACCTATACCCCTGAAACATGGAAGATCTTGAATTTTGCCGTTTGAAATGGAAATTATACAACATGAGTTAAAGCTTATATGCATTTAGCTTCCGAGACAAAGTAAAAAAGGGTAAGGCAGTCTGCAGTTACAATAAATTCTAATATGTAATAGTTGATCTGTATCTAAAAACTTGATAAGCAAATTCAATGAAGACACAGGAGATCTAGGGACACAATAGTGACAGGCTGGATCCAGCTAAGCCAGGAACAAGAGAAGAACACTTTCAAGAGATGTACAATTTCTTTTCTCTGTAAACAAGCTAAAGAAGATTACTGCGGTGTGTTTTCCTAAGTAATCGGGTAACGTATGCTATACTATCTCTTTCATTTCACTACTCATTTTCTCTATTTAAAATCTTGTTTACAAAGAAAAAAAACAACAGCTGCAAGAGGAATTTCATGCAGACAGCTCCAAAATGAGGAAAATACTTCAACCGCTAAAAAGGGGTGCACAAAGGAAAGGAGCTTCTATAGCTCCCTATTTGGCAAGCACTGAAGCACTGTCACCTGATCTAACACCATCAGCACATTCCATCCCCAGAAGAGGAAGACAATATGCATGTGTGGGGGGAAAAAAAGGAGAAGATGGAAGAGTGTGACAGGGTACCCTGGCCATGTTGCTCGGAAAGGGGAAAGAGACCAAGGGGGGCAAGGACCCAAAAAGGAGAGCCTAACTCAGGAGGTCCAGGGGATTGCAAGGGGATTACCTGCAGCAGAAACCAGGCCTGGCCATAGGCAGATAAAGCAGCAGAACTTCCAGCTGTTGGGATAAACAACCAGCCTTGCAAGAAAGGGCAAGCTGCAGGCTGCCAACAAGAGCAAAGGCTGTCCAGTGAGAGCCAGCTGATCTCCAACTAGAAACTCCTCTCCTGCAAGGCCCAGCCTGCAAAGAGCTGAGCTGCTGATTGGGGAATTAGCTGCACTAGGGCCCTATAACCAGAGAGCCAGGTC